>NC_056750.1:478073453-478348453 GCF_019279795.1 Protopterus annectens
GGCTATCCCTGACTCAAGACAAATGGGTACAGTCCATCATTTCGAAGGCTATTCTATCCCCTTTTCGCATTCCAAATCAGTCAAAAAATCCCTTCCAGATGTTCCACCCGCTCAAAGGGATCTAGCGGTTTTGGAGATTTCAAAACTGCTTGCAAAAAGAGCAATTCAGCCAGTTCCAGCAGACCAGCAAGGATCCGGAATCTACTCAAGGTTCTTTTTAGTTCCAAAGAAAACAGGGGACTGGAGACCAATTTTGGATCTCAGTGTCTTGAACAGATCAGTCAAGAAAACAAGATTTCGGATGGTCATGCTGCAATCCATCCTTCCCCTTTTGGGCAAAGGAAACTGGATGTGCTCTATAGACCTTCAGGATGCGTACTATCACATAAAAATGAACAGACGCTCCAGAAGATTCCTCCGCTTCAGGCTGGGAACCAGTCATTTTCAGTTCAGGGCCCTGCCCTTTGGTCTCACCACTGCCCCCCGGGTGTTTACTAAATGCATGGCAGTGGTAGCTTCTCACCTGAGACGACAAGGATTCCAGGTGTTTCCATATTTGGACGACTGGCTCCTCACAGCTCCCACCAAGCATCTCCTTCTGATGGCCAGGGATTACACTTTTCGCATTTGTCAAAAGCTGGGTATTTCAATAAATTGCGAAAAGTCTGTTTTGTCACCTTGTCGTACTATTACCTACATAGGCGCAAATCTAGATACAGTAAACATGTCTGCGAGACTAACACATCAGAGAATAACAGACATTCACAAACTGGTATCACTCCTTTTCAACAACAACAGAATCAAAGCCAGGTTAGTTCTGAAAGTGATGGGAATTATGGCAGCGGCCATACCTCTGCTTCCATTAGCCAGATTCCACATGCGGATCCTTCAATGGATGCTCTTTACTCAATGGTCATACCAGCAACTTCCAATGTCTCACACCATTATGATCATGCAAGCGCAAAATCATCTTATGTGGTGGATGTCTTCCCTCAGCTCTTGTTGGGAAGACCCTTTGTTCCACCCCCTCCGGTTGCTACTCTGACAACGGATGCCTCCCTGATCGGGTGGGGGGGGCATTATCAGGGCAGGATGGTCCAGGGCACATGGCAACCAAACGAATGCCACTTGCACATAAATGTTCTGGAGATGAGAGCAGTGCTTTTAGCGTTGCAAGCCCTTCAAGACTCTCTTCCCTTGGGAACGATTGCAATCCAAACAGACAATATGTCTGTAGTGTGGTACATCAACAAACAAGGCGGAACCAGGTCATACCCCCTGTGTCGAGAAGCACTCAGACTGTGGCAATGGGCAATTTCTTCTCAGCGGTTTCTGATAGCAACGCACATCCCCGGAAAGTCCAATCAAATTGCGGACAAGTTGAGCAGAGCTATACTCATGCCTCACGAGTGGTCTCTGAAAGACTCTGTAGTGAGAGAAATTTTTCTCAAGTGGGGTCAGCCTTGCTGCGATCTTTTTGCTACTCCCCAAAACAGCAAGTGCAGAGAATATTTCACTCTATTCCCTTTACCAGGCCAACCCAGCAGAGACGCTCTAGTCCAAGTTTGGCCCCGGGGACTTCTGTATGCATTTCCTGCCTTCCCACTAATCTCTCAAGTGATACAGAAAGCTATCACGCAGAAGGCCTCATTGATCCTCATTGCTCCTTACTGGCCTCGACAAGTGTGGTTCCCCTTTCTACATCGTTTTCTTTTGAGCGACCGTGGAATCTGGACCTAGTTCCAGATCTTTTGATCCATCAGTCGGGTCAGTTTCATCGCTCCCTCCCCTCTCTGAACCTCACTGCTTGGTTCCTCCAGTTCCAACCTTAGCCAGGCTTCCTCAATTATCTCACTCTGTTAGAGATATATTGATAGCTTCCCATAAATCTTCCACTCGGAAGATTTATTTGAGTAAGTGGAAACGCTTCACATATTGGGCTCAAGGAAAGGACATAGATCCTTTCACTGCTTCCATCCAATTAGTCCTTGATTTTCTAGCTGAACTCTTCCATGCAGGTTCATCTCCTCTACACTTAAAGTTCAATTGGCAGCTATTTCTAACTTTCATGTGGGTATTTCTGAATCTGCCTTAATGTCCCACAAGCTTTGCAAAGCCTTTTTGAAAGGAGTTTTTCTTCTCAGACCTCCTATAAGAAATCCTCCTTCTCCTTGGGATCTAAATTTAGTTCTTGCTTCTTTGATTCTCCCCCCTTTCGAACCTGCAGTCTCCTGTTCTTTAAAATTATTATCATGGAAGACTCTTTTTCTGGTAGCTATTACATCAGCTAGAAGAGTTTCAGAGCTTCAAGCATTCAGTTGTCGTCCTCCTTATCTTTTGTTTCATAAGGACAGAGTATCCTTACGAACTAACCCGTCCTTTTTGCCTAAGGTGGTCTCGACGTCAAATCTAAATCAAAGCATTGATCTACCTGTCTTCCAGAATACTCCAATAGGTCTGAACAAAAATTACACTGCCTGGATGTTCACCGTCAATTGAGGTACTACTTGGATAGAACAAAACAGTTCAGAAAATCTGATCAGCTGTTTGTCTCCTATGAAAGCAGAAAGGGACTTTCAGTTTCAAAGGTATCATTATCCAGATGGCTAACATCTTTGATTTCCCTTGTATATGAAATTAGACATCAAAAGCTGCCTAATAAACCTAAGGCCCATTCCACCAGAGCTTTGGCTACTTCTTTAGCCTTCCAAGACAGACTGCCTATTGACACCATTTGTGCAGCGGCTACTTGGGCTACTCCTCACACTTTCATTTCTCATTATAAGTTGGATTTAGCTTCTAGGCATAGAGCTAACTTTGGTTCCACTGTTCTCAGGAGTCTGTTCCGTTAGGCCACCCGGGACAAGGTGCTAGGGACGGTCCCATCCAGCAAGAATGAAGGCGAGATAGACAACTTAACATATAGAAGTTATGTTCTTACCATAACGTTCCATGTTAGTTGTCTTCTTCTCGCCTTCTTCTTGC
Source organism: Protopterus annectens (assembly GCF_019279795.1). Classification (NCBI taxonomy): domain Eukaryota; kingdom Metazoa; phylum Chordata; order Ceratodontiformes; family Protopteridae; genus Protopterus; species Protopterus annectens. The sequence continues at coordinate 478,076,439 of NC_056750.1, forward strand.
GTCCCACCCTCCTTCCCCCTGGCCTGGACAGACCTAGAGGAGTTGTGATTGTGACCTCTCTTTCTACCACCTCTTTCTTAGACATATGCTATTATGCATATTTCTTGGTTCAGGATGTAGGTCACCCTTCTTTCTTCCTGTTGTTAGAGGTGGACTCTGTTTACAGTTATACTGTTACTATTATAAGCTGGGGTTAGCTTACAAACGAGATCTGAGGTAACTCGCCTAGCATTGTGGGATATAAGGGGAGCCTCGAGCGGTGGAACCAACTCTCGAGCTTTTAGAGTGGCGAGTCGAGCCGAGGCCGGCTCCGAACCCATCCAGCAAGAAGAAGGCGAGAAGAAGACAACTAACATGGAACGTTATGGTAAGAACATAACTTCTATTTTGCAGTCTTACTATGCAATGTTAATGGTTTGTCAAATCCTGTAAGAAGATCCAAGGTGTTTCTGTGGTTGCAGTCTGTAAGACTGAACACTCTTAAGGCTTATTTTTCAGCTTTTTTTCTCCTTTCCATGCAAGATCATGAAACAGCAGGGTGTGGGAATATGATATGTAGGGGGTATGTGGGTGCAGGAGTACTTGTCCTCCTGCAAAATTATTGTTTTTTAGTCCTTGTTCCCAGTTTGATCTTTGTAGAGTCGGTCTAAATATCGTTCTTTTTGTTTTCACTCTTCTGACAGTTCCTGTAAATGATGAGACTATCATTTCTGTACATTATGAACATTAGACATATCTTTACGTTATTCCAGAAATGCCTTTGGATAATATTGAGTATTTAAACCTAGGGAGCCTTGCATTTCACTTATTAGGATTTTCATCATACCGTCTGGGAAACAGAAGGGATGTTGCTGCACTATTTTCAAAAAATATTGTTTTTGAGCTTTTGAAATCACAAAAACTTAACAAATCTAGATTTATATTAATGAGAGGGAAGCTAGAGATTGTGTTATGCACAACTGTTAATCTGGTACTGCTGGAATGCTAATAGAGTTGCATACAGCAAAAGAGGTGAAAGAGCACAATAGAGGATTTTTGGGGCAGGAGAATGGAATACAGTTTTTGTCATTGAGAAGGGACATTCTAGTCTTAGAGTTTACAAGCTGTGTGTGTGTGTTAGTGTGTGTGTTAAGTTGGTTTATACAATAATAGAGATGACAGGCATGGATAAGGCATTAAGGCCTGCTAAATACCCTTATGCACATTTACACATAGATGAGAGGCTTAGCAAAGTGCATGTCTGTCTTAGACAGAATGCATACATATCCTGTTTCCATGTCAGGCCACTCTCTCTTGTTCTTGAGAGCGTATGTTGACAAGGAATGGTTTGCGAGAAATTAGAACATTGTGCTTGGTCAAGGGGAACAATTTAAAACTTGACTGGAGTTGTTTTTATTCAGTAGCAATGAACTTTACACCAAATAGTTAACTTGGACAGTAAGGTACGAGATAAGGAAGCTCTAAGAACTTCTCTAAGGAATTGTTTTAATTGAGAAAAAGTCAATGTGAAGTGGACAGGTTAGATGCAGAACTGTTGAAGGCACAGAAAAATGATTCATAAAATGGAGTTATAAGATAATACTGATAAAATGCTAGGGTATAAGGTAGCTCAAGATAGGAGAATTATTAGAATGTCAACTTTTGAAATAACACCTAAAGGGCTAACGTATTTATCTCTGAGACATATAAAACATAAGTAGGCAGACTGATATGCAAAACTATCATTCAAAGGAGGAGAGGGAAGATTTGTGAAAACTTAGAGCTATACAAGGGGCTTTGCTCATTTCTATGGTCAACTGTATGAAACAGAGACAAACTGTGAGGGCAAAACAAACAAAATAAGGGACTTCCTACACACAATCCCACTAGGAAGTTGACCGGGATTAGAACTGCTTGATGCAAGAAATTACAAAGGATGAGTTTGAAACAGTAATGAGTCTAATAGGTGGTAAAACACCAAGGTCAGATGGTATGCCATTAGAAATATCTGTGATTTTTATTGACAAATGAATTAAGGGGTTTACTAAACTAACTAATTTAGTGTTTGTAACTGGAGAGACCTTGTAAATATGTAGAAAAATGCTATTGTAATGATTATTCAAAAACAGGCAATGATCATTCACAAGTTTGGACATATATTATGATTATAAGTTATTTGCTGCACTGGTTGCCAACATATTAGCTTGTATTCTACTCCTCACTATGTTATCTTTGTATATTTAATATATTTGTGTAGCCTACATAAACTTATACTACTTTGTTTTTTCAAAGTTTTTATAAGCAGTATTATCATTATGCACTTTTTTATTTATTTTTCATTTATACTGGCCCAGCCCCCAGTACCCCACATTCATGCTGTGTCAAACAGCATCCCTCTACCCCCCGAAGACTTGCTGTGCATCTTATAGATGTCTGTGGTTCTCTCCATTTTTTTATACACCCTTAACCACATTTCCCATTTCCTTACTCCACAGCTTGCTGGTTGAACCTGAGGGCAACTCCCCTCTTTGGACCACTCCTCCCCTTAATGAGCCTCATCAGAGAGCATGGGCTTACCCATCCCTTTCTGCTACTCTGTCAGTTGTCTGAGCTGCTAATCAAACCCAAGTCAGCTGGGCTGTAGTTACAGCTTTATCTCTCTGTGCCACAGGAGCAGTCTAGTATTATTATTTACTTTTTCTTTTTACTGTTTCTTTGCAACTCTGGTGTAAGCCTGAAATGGTTCAGAGGGATCAGTGTTCCTCCACAGGAACACAGATAAATGAAAATAAAAGAAAATGGCACGAATGCTAGATTATGTGACAACATGCTTTCAAACAGGTCAACTGGCTTTGGTAAACTTAGGCAAGCATGGTGATTAGCTACCTTTGTCCTCAGGGGACCTTGTGCTAGTTTGTCTGGCTGCTAAGAATGCTCTACAGGATTTTGCTACTTCCAATCCATTTGGAAGCTTCCCAGAAAAAGTATGGTAGGATTCTTTAGAGCTACCATGTCTCTGCAAATGGGTTAAATCACAGTATTTTTTTTTTTAGCTGGCATTCAAACATCTCATTTAGAGGCAGAACTCTTAAGGACCACTTAGCTTGCATAAAATGCCAAATGTAAAGAAAGGCATTGCTAAGCAATCACACTTAGTATGCTTTAAAGGGATCAGGCCCAGGCCTGCTTTGAATGGGTGGCAGCATTTTCATCGACCCTAGCAAATGAATCCAGGAAAATACTTGTCTTCTGAGCTAAGCAGAGATGAATGTTGAAAACAATCTTGACAATTTTTTATACCTCTTCCACACCAGTTGTGACTAAAGGGGATGAAATCAATTGGGCATTTGGGGACTTCTGTCAAAAGTTATGTGCCCATCCAGGAACAAAATACACCAAAAGGGAAGGACAAGTTTAAATGTTTCTGCATCTCTCCAAATTAACAAGCCAGCCTCTTACTGGAGCAATGACTGCACTTTCTTGGTAGAAAACATTTATCTGGCAGAGGTTCAAGTGGCTACTGCAAACTCTCCAGATGGGAAGGCATCAGATGCAAATTATCTAAGTGTAGATCTATATAGAGGGCTACCTGGGCTGATGCAATGACATCTACATGAATTATTTAACCCATTTATGGATGGGGAGGGGTCACTGTATCTTCCATATCTTTATCATTCTATATCAGTGCATCAGTAATCATAGCTTTATTTAATCAATTGAGGGCTTTAATGAAAATACAAAACTTCCAGCCCACATCAATAGTTAATACCAATGTGATTCATGAGATTCATAAGAATTACAAGGCTATTTTATTCAGTCACGTATACCACCAGGCTTTAACTCCTTTTTTTCAAGAGACCAATTAGTCCTGGGTTAAATTTGAAAATACCCATCTAGTCATCCAGGCTTAGTCTGAATTAGGATATTGAAATGCATTGCTTAACCTGCAGACAAAGTTCATTCCAGAGAAGGAGGAGTGTGCTGGATGATGAATCTCTCTATCACATTCTGCTTATCTACTGATGAATGTTAAGGTCTCAGGTTCTAGTATTAGATGCACTGTTTAACTTACTCTGATATAGAATTACTGCATCTCTAATGGCATGGTAAATGAGACACAGATCACCCCTCAGGAGTCTCTAAGACATGAAATACAAAGATATGGCTTCCAGCCTCTCCGTGTACGCAAGTGTCTTAAGACCAGAGATCTTTTTGGTTAGGTACCTCTGGGATCTTTTGAGTCTGTCAATATGTCAACTGAAGTACATTCCAAAGGGGGTGTTTACTGTAAAATGGGGCTGATCACTGCTGTACATAAGGGATTAGTAACATATCTAGATGTAGATGGAATACCTTTGACTATTATTTGTGTTAAGTAGAAGGATTCCCTGACTACAGTTATCATGTGATGATCATAGGATGGGGACCAAGTGCCAAAGTCCTTGATTATCTTTTAATTTAGTAAGGGAGTGTTGTTTATATTGCATGTTATGGATAATTGCTGTTGTTTGAAGAAACAGTGCAACACTTTTTAGTATTCTATTTAGGTCTATTATCCATACATGAGGTATTAACAGTATGTTCTTTCTGAAAGGCACACATATCGGAGAGGGGGGTGCTTTTGACAGTTACACCCAATTTACAGTTGTTAGCCAGGATCTCTGGTTAACCAAATTTGCAATAAATGTTAATATCATAGAATTAGATGCTGAACAGGGGACAGCCTAGTACACACCTCTGGAGGATTCTATTGGTTACCTTAACATTATTTGAAAAGTACCTGCCACATGAACTTTGTGGGTTTTGTATTTCAGACAGTTGGCTATTCAGCTATCTATCTTACCTCATAAGGATCTATGTTTAAGGCAGATAGTTTCCTTAAAATTACAACATGAGGTAAGATATTGAATGTATTGTTCATATCGAGATAAATGATTGAATAGCATAGCCACTGCCAGTAGCTTGCATGACCCTCTTTAAAGAAGTTAAAAAGATTAACAGGCTTGATCTCTCCTTGATGAAGGCAAATTGTCGTGGTTTATGCCTAATGAGATTCTTGATATCATAATTAGTGAAACTGGTTATGAGACATATGCTCCATAGTTTTACAGATCAGGCTGATTAGGTTCATAGGTAGATACTAGGCTATCTGCCCTAGGGCATTTATAAGCCTAGCCAGAGTGTATTTAGCTTCCGCCTCCCTATTAGATTAGCCTACTGTGCCTCTGTAAAGCAGGTCGCAGAAGGTACCCTTTTAAGATTAGTTTACTGTGCCTCTGTCTAGCAGGGACACAGGAGAGATCCCAGGGTTGAATTTGCGATTTCCCATCCACGCGTCCAGATTTCGCTTGAAGAGGGTCAGCGAGGGGCTATGTCTAACATGAACTGGGATTCTATTCCAGAGTGAGGGGAGCCTCTGGGAAATGAATCTGTCCCTCCAGCATGTCCTATTTATTTTTGTGCTGAGGTTTAGGTTCTTGGAGCGTGTAGCTCTAAGGGACTTGGATTTTTTGAGGTGGAGCATGTCCATTAATTCTGGGTTTGACATGACTTTGTACGTCAGGCATAGATCACCTCTGAGTAGGCGGTAAGCAACTGAGTAGAGCTGGAGTTTCTTTAGTCGAGCTGCATAGGACATCTGTTTGTAGCCTATGATCCTCTTGGTGAGGTACTTTTGGGGTCTCTCCAGTTGCTGCAGTGTCGGGTAAGGTACATCCCAAAAGGGGCATTGTATTCAATTATGGGCTTAATGAGTGACGAGTAGAGGGGCACAATGACCTCTCTTGATCTAGATGCGAACCCTTTCGTGATAAAGTGGGCTATATAGAAGGTCTTTTTAACCACTTTGGCAACGTGATTATCAAAGGAGAGATTACTATCTATGTTGGTCCCCAAATCTCTAATTACTTCTTCTGTACTTAATGGATTACCACCTACGTGGTAATTTGTAGGCACCTTGTTTTTCCCAAAGGGGATGACTATGCACTTTTTAGCATTTAGCTTGAGGCCGTGGTTCTGGCACCAAGCATCCGTCTCTGTGAGACCCTTTTGGAGGATGCTTGTGTCAGCTGGAGATTCGATTATGGCCCCCAGTTTGTAGTCATCTGCAAACTTTGTCAGCCATAATCCCCCCTTGTTAGCCTGAACCTCAGAGAAGTATATACCGAACAAGAGAGGTCCCAGAACTGAGCCCTGTGGGACACCACTTGTAACTGGTTTGGATTCGGACATGGCACCTGCGATTCTGACCATGTGGGTTCTATCTCTGAGCCAGTTTGCAACCCATCTTGTGATATAGGGGTTGATATTTAAGCTGGTAAGCTTATTTATGATGCCCGAGTGGGTATTGTGTCGAAGGCTTTTGCGAGGTCCAGGTAGGCTGTGTGGACTACCTTGTCCTCATCTATGGCTTTGGTAACCGTCCGGTCCCATAGATGCTGTGTTTTTTGCTTTTGAGAGGGCAGCTTTCACCTGTGCATTTGTGATGTTAGGGAGGTTACATTCAGTTGGGATAAGCATTTGCTCCTTTGGGGGGGAAGGGGGGGAGACGTTTGTGCTGAATCTATCTGCTAGGATGTTGGCTATGTCTGTAGGTTCGGTATATTTTGTACCATTATGCAACAATTCAGAGCATATCTGGGAGTTTCCTCCCATGTTCCTGACATAACTAAAGAAGCCTTGTGATTATCTTTAGTGTCTAGGGCAGGGGTGTAGCCAGGATTTTCAAATTTGTACTCACAGCTCCCAGACTGCTACCCCCCCCCCTCCCCATCAAGCCACATCCGAATCAACATGTCGTGGTCCACCCACTCCCTTACAAGCTGCTCTCCTTGTCCCCTTCAGAATTCTGCTCTCTGAACTGAACACTGGCACTTGTTTGCCAGGATGATAATAACTGGCATGATAAAACAATATAGGCACTTCTTGTCAGATTTCACTCAATTGGAGATTTACCCAGATGCCCATTTATAACTGCTTTTTAATACAGTGAGACACAGCTCCCAGATGTCTAACAAACAAATGCTGACATGACTAGTTTTTAGTAGCAGTGCTACCATGTCTTGCTTAATAGTTCTCCTGCCTTTGTCCAGTTTTCCTGTTCATTCCTGCCTTGGAGACCAGAGCCAGGAACTCTGCAGTCAGACCAAGAGTATGCTATTAGCAATGACTAAGCCTCTGGCCAGCGTTTCAGAACTGCAAATGAATGAGTTGATACTCTGCATTAACAATACAATGTCTAACACTCGTATTCTAACTGCTGGCAGTTTCCTAGTATCTGGCTTCCACAATTGGCTAAGTAGCTGGTGTCATTCTAGGGAAACCCAGTTTATATAGCCCTGAGACAAGATAATCACTAGTCTTACCTGCAATGCAGACAGCATTCTGCATCTTGTTCAACAGGTTCTGCATACTGGGCAAATTGTCCCTGCATGCTTTTTTTAGACATAATTCACCTTATGAATATCCCAACTTAACAAAGGCATGTAAAGCCAGACGCTTCTCAGTACCAGGAGTCTTAACAATAAACTGCCTGAAGTGGAATTTTCATGTATGTGTAGATACTAAGACAGTGTTCAAATGCTAGCAAAGCAGTCCTTACTTGCCAGGTTTTTATCTACCATGCATTTAAGCCCACTAGGAACTGTGCTGGGATATCAGTGTTCATTACTGATAGTATCCCCTCAAAAGCCATACCTAGAGACTTCACCAATTTGCTAATTTACCCTAGGAAAGTCAAACTTCCAGTAACCAACACCACTTCTTTAAGAAGGCACACCCCATGCAATTATACAATGAAATCACAGAGATTACCCCTTCTCTGGAACAGGCTCCTCATTCATGTGAAACCCAAGTCTGTTCAAATGCAGTTTGGACCAATGGATGGGAAATCACAAATTAACCACTACCTTGTCGCCTGTGGCTCTTATGAACAGAGGCAGTTTGTAGATATCCTTAGGGACTGACGTCTTCCAAGACTGTTCTAATCCATGGGCATTGATAATTGGGAAAATTGAGGCATGAATGGCTAGGCTTAAAAAGGTTCTATGGCTATTAGCCTAGTAACCTCCTAAATATATCCACTGTACTTCTACAGTTGACCCAGGTTATTCTACTAGTTACACAAAAGCTCTTTATGGCCATCAAGTCAAATGCAATGACCTAGCAGTGTCTATTGGAGATAAATATGATGGGAAGTACAAAAATAAAGTATCCACTGAGTAGTAAATGTAATAAAGTACACAACAAAAAGAAGAAACTCTTTAAACTGCTAAGAAGGACTAGAACTCTCTCAGCATGAGAAAAATATACAAGAAGCTCACGGAGAAACTGAAGGCCACTATAAAGAGACCAGCAAAACATCTCATGAACTGAAACATCTCATGAACTGAGACTAGCAACTGTAACAAAGGATAACTACAAATCCTTCAGCTATGTCAGAAGACTAAGGAATAATTGAGAACTTTTCTGCTAGGGTTACCACCTGTCCCACTTTGTGAGGGACAAGTCCCTCTTTGGGCAGTTGTGTCCTGCAAAAAAATTGAAAAAAATGGCAAATGTCCTGAGATTTTAGGGCAAACATTTTCCTATATTTTCTGTACTAGTTGCATAAAACAATTATTTTGTATCTGAAACACCTAAATGTTATAAGAAACAGAATAAGCAACTATAATGCTACAAGAATAAGCTTTTATTTAGGCAAAAAAGTGAAGTTTTTTCCTTTGTACTGGCTGTGGGTATGTTTTGCCCTGCAAAATCTGACGTTTCTACAAAAAAGCCCTACTTTGGGCAATTGAAAAGGTAGCAACCCTATTTTCTGCACTATCGCTTCCCACTCCAACCAAAAAGATAGGGCAAACATCTCTCCTGAAGCTTCTATCCGAAATCCAATCATCCATGAGTCACTCTCCCACCTAAAATCAGAAAGGATTATGTCTCTAAGATACTCTCAAGATCCAAATTCACAAACTGTATAGGTCTGGATAACATACTAGGTTGTCCTGTCAACAATGTCAAACACCCTTGCTGATTCCCTCTTTAAACTCTTCAACCTAAGGCTAGCTACAGGGTATTTTCCCAAATACTGGTGCACTGCTGTAGTGATGACCCTCCACAAGGGCAAACCCCCTCATGGACCCTGCAAACTACAAACCCATCAGCCTTATAGGATCATAGGAAATAAAAGACAACCAAACCATAAGACCATTTATGCCTTGCCATTACCCACACCTGCATGAATCTTAACATCACTTGTGACATCACATAAACACACTTACCCACATTCACTGACTTCAGTATGGAGTTTGCAAATATGTGTATTAGATCACAAACCAAGGTTAATCATAACAAAATTGTTCTACCTATTGGAAAAAAGGGATGACAAAAGGCAAAGTGAGCCTTCAGGTTGTGTTCACATAACATTAAGTTCATTTCCAGGCCATCAAACTTACTAACAGGAATGCACCAAAAGCACATAACTGCTGTCAGTAAATACCTCTTACCTTAAAACAGGAGGATAACAGTCACTACAAAAGGTATTACTACCCTTCTGTCCAATGGACCTCCATGCTAGTAACAAATTCTTATTACTTACAAGTAAGTGAAATAAAGTTGCAGGAAACTCACTCTCCTTCCAATGCACTGCTAAACTCTAGTATCCCCATGCAAATAAAACTCTCCAACAAACTCAGTACTTTTAAACCACTGCTTAAACAACATCTTAACCAGTCCTGGCCCTGTACATGCTCATCACAAGGTTAAAACTTTGTATTCGATGTACGATACTCTCCAAATGCTCTCCTTAAACATGATATTCTCAACCTCTTACTGAAATGACAAAACATTTTTTATACATAACTGCTGCCTGTGCAATCCACTAAGTTGCACTTGTGCTTCCTCTTTAATAACTTCCACCTCCTTACAGTCTTACAGTGTATACATGTAACTAACATTTGTGTATAAATGTAATTACTCTATGTCTGACTGGTACTTAGGATAATGCAATGTAAACAAATGGAGCTTTTCTCCCTGGGCCTCTGCTGAAAATGGGTATTACCCAGTTGGACTTTCCTGGCAAACAAAGACAAATCAATAATAATAGATAAAATATATTCCCCTCACACAGTATGCACTTTCAAAGAAAAGTTGTACTTTTGTTCACGCTAATGTGCATAAATGTGTGTAGGGGGGACTAAATTAACTGCTGTTCAATCAACTAAATTTATAGCCATGACATTTGCAAGTCAGCCAAACCTAAGTCCTGAAGAATAGACTCCTTTAATAAATTTCCCTCAAATCTCAAGAAAGACAACTAAATTCCACCCCTGCTCTTTACTACAGGCAGGAGAATTACATAACTTTGATGAATACAGGCTAAAGACCATAACATTATAGACAAAAACACTGGTTGTAGCAATATATTAAGCTGCTCTCTTCTGTAGATTCAGGACTCCACTTCCAGATAGAAAGATTTGGGCAGCTGTACACTCCTGTTTGCCTTAAAACAGATTCCCCCCTTAAATAAAGTTGCCTTTTTATGTGCTTCATCCTGCCATGTCAGCAGTCTTATCATAGATGAAATATACAGGAAAAAAGATTAAAAAAAGTTGTATTCTATCTGCTATAATAATCTCAGTATAATATTGACACAGTCATGAATAGGATGCATATCACTATTCAGCAATTATATTCACGGTCCTCCAGTTAAACCTGTTACTGCTTCACTCATCACTTACTTGTTACTCCCACATCTAATTCTTGTACTTTGATATACACTAACTTGGGAAATGTACTTTCACCATATACATGTACCCTACAAATCACCACTCTCATAAAACATCTACTACAAAAAATACCACACCAGCCATCAGGAAAATTAGGTCAACTTTGTTCAGCTAATCGTGCCGTTCAAAATGGACTAGAATTTAGGTTTTGTTAAAAATACCTTTCAACTTCTTGCCTCAAGAATTCTGGGCAAAGTCAGATTTAACGAAGAAACAATGCACCCAACAGGTACAGATTCTAAATGTTGCTCTTATAAACATGAAAAGTTGTTAGACTAACAGGTCCTGCATTAACATGCATTTTTCTGATAGATATATAGTGTGAAACTCAAATATCTGCCATAAGTAATGGCAGTTCTCAGTGATGTGCCAGAACACACACACACACACACACACACACATTTTGTGAGAAACTGACCAAAATATGAGGCAAAAAATTATCATTCTGAAAATCCAAACACTTCAGAAGTATGACTGAAACAGATCTAGCACAATATTCAGGTGGATTTAAGTAGAAGTAAATTAACATTCATTCCATAATATTTAATGCAGGAAAATGTCCACTTCACTTCAAAAGTATAATCTAGTCTGTGACCTGCAACAGTCCCCGTGGATGATTGCAACTTACTTCAATCACACACACACACTTCAATTGTGGATGATTGCAACTTACTTCAATCACACACACACCCTACCTGTCTTCAATCGTGGATGATTGCCTCGTTGCTCGCAGTGATAATCCACACACTTACTTCAATCGTGGATGATTGCCTTCCGATAATCCATTTGTGAGCTTGCAGTGATAATCCATTTGCGATTGTTTCCCGCTCGCACAGCCGGACATGATGTGAGCTCACTTCTGACTGGTTGGTATCCTCCTTAAAGGATCCAACACCCTTTAAAAAGCGTACGTTTTTTTTTCAAAAGCTACCCCTAAAAAAGTTGTACTGAAATCAGTACAGTGCGTATGCCTCCCGACGTCCCTGGTCTAGGGCAATTTTTCTTTTGAAACTGGCCTTTGATGATTTTATGAGGGATCGAAGTTTCTTGCTAATACTGATCAGAGATGCCTTCCCTTTTTGGCATTTTGCTCTGTCATGTAGTAGCTTCCTCCTTCTGTTGTATAGCTTATTTATGGCCAGGGTCCACCAGACCGGTCTCCTGTTTTTGGAGGAGTGAGTCTTGGTTTTATTTGGGATAGCACGATCCATGCATTCCTGCAGGTGCTCATAGAATGCATTTGTAAAGGATTCTGTGGATTGGGCTGTATTATCCTCTGGCCCGGGGGCTTTGAAGGATTCCACCTCAGTCTTGAGAAGTGCAAAGTTGGCTTTTGAGAAATTCTTTACAGTGATTTCCTTGGCTGGGGGTAGGGACGGGATGTGGATGTCCAAGGAAATTTGTTTATGGTCTGATCTTAACAATGAGGGATTTACCTCTGGTATGGAACATAAAGTCCCCATGTTGGTGATGACCAGGTCCAATATGTTGTTCCCTCTTGTGGGAGTGGTGACCAGCTGTTCCTTCGCATTAGAGTTTATAAATTCAAGGAACCGTTGGGCGAGGGTGTTTGGGCTTGAGTAGTTTTCCCAGTCAATGTTTGGGTAGTTGAAGTCACCCAATAACATAGTGTTTGGAGAGACCTTCATATTCTCCAGTATTCTCAGGAATGCCAAGTGGGGTTCCTGTAATAGGGAGGGTGTTCTGTAGCAGGCTACAAACTGAAAGGCAGTTTTGCCTGCTGTTAGTTGCACATGGATGGTTTCCGATGCTTTGTGCAGTGCCACTAACCTGGAGGTGTAGGTATCTTTGATGAATATAGATACTCCCCCTCCTTTTGTGCTTCGGTCCAAGTTTTGGGGCTGAAACGCATGGTATGAGTTATAACCTGGTAGTGCTGGGGTGCTCTCAGGAGCCTTGAACCAGGTTTCTGTTACTGCACAGACATCGATTTTCTCCATACTGAGGAGAGCCTCGAGTGCGTGCATCTTGAGGTTTAGACTTCTGGCATTGAGTAGCATTACCTTTAGTTTTTTTATCCTTGGGTTGTCTATGGAGATGGGTTTGTCCTTTGAACCTTGCCTAAAAAAGACACTATGGGGATGGCAAGAGCCTTGGCCAGTATATGAAAGCCTAAGGGTGACAGGTGCAAGCCGTCCCTAGTGAAGTAACGTGGCTTGTCGAGCATGTCTTCCCAGGCTGACAGACACTGGATCCCCTTTGAATGACACCAATACTTTAACCAATTGTTGAAACTGATCATTTTGTCTTTATACTGCGGCATCATTCTTGGTGAGGGCAAGATGCTACTCAAGGTCAGGGTCATACCAGCCTGGGCGACATGGTCAGAGAGCTCCTCTATGTCTCTTTTCATGTAGTCCAGGGAGGTACATCTCAGGTCATTCACACCAGCATGGACAATGATGGAGTCATACTTGTACTTGCTTTGGAGTGATCTGTGTGCTTGCGTTATGTGGCAGATCCTGGCACCCGACAGGCAGCTTACAGTGACCTTCTCCTTGTTCAGTCTGGTGAGCGGGACGTCAGTGTGCCGGACAATAGAGTCCCCTATAACAAGTGTATTTGGTGTGTTGTTTGGCCTTAAGGGCTGTGACTGTGAGGCACACTGATTTTGTGAGATATGTGATTTGTGGGTATTGTTGAGGGGTGGCTGTTGCTTGAATATCTGCTTAGGAGGTCTTTGCTGTTTAGGCAGATTTTTATTTAGAGCCTCAGAGTATGTTTTTGTGTGTTTATGTGTTGGGTATGCAGATGCAATAGGTCTGTGTGAGACTGGATTTGTGGTGTGGGTGGTTACCTTTTCCTCCTGACTGACTGTGCCAGTCTTGGCTTGATAATGCTGATTGGTCTATAATTTCTAGAATCTGTGGCAGGACCTCACTTTTGGAGGGGAATCACTACAGCACTGTCCTGATACTTAGGAGTTTAGCCTGTGGCTAAGCTCAGGTTAAACAATTCAAGGACAGGTTTGGCAAGAATATTTTTGATGCTGTTTATGAGGCATGCAGGTATGGTCTCAAAACTTATGGATGAAATGCTTTTGGCCTTTAATAACACCTTAAGAACATGTTTCTTATTGATCCGGTACCTCTAATAAAATGAACTAAGGAACTGTAACCCAAAAACTAATAACCACAATCAATTCCTTAATACGGGCTTTAAGCCACTTTATTAAAAAAATTAAATCAGTGTATACTTTTATGCTTGTGTTTTTGAGCTTTCATTCCACAGTTAATCAGGGACTTCTTCAGAACAGTGCACTTAATTAGACAATTACTTAAATACCATTTAATACTTGATGTCTTCCCTTTATTTAAAATGTTGTACACTTCTTAAAGTGATACCACACTAACATAAATATATTATTCCATTACCAATATAATATCTATAAATATATTAAATTATACATATGCTTATAGCTGCAGCTGCTTCAATTTTAAAACACGATCAATGGGCAAAGTTTCATTTAGTCCTGAAAACTTACCTGCTGCAGTTATCAATTGCCATTTTAATTCTAATACTTCTAATCTAAGTTTCCAGGGCCCCTCTGTCATATCTGTACAAATCACATCAATAATCCATAATTTAAAATAATGTCTTGGAAATTCCTCAACATGTTTTCTTAAATGTTTACAATTCTGATGGGGTAATAGACCCCTGTGTTGCTATGCACAACACCTCAGTGTACACTCTGCTGCTATGGGAATGGTCTCCATACATTCATCTCTGCATTTGTGTACTGGCCCCATGTAATGGTATGCACATCCTATTACTCATCCTCTTTACAGTCCATTGGCATGCCTGAACTTATTATATATGGGCTTTTCATGTCACTTGTGATCTGGCCAGCCCTAGGTGTCCATCTCGTATGGAATGTACTACTACCATCACTGATGGCCAAGACAGTGTCATGCTCTGTACTGTGTTCTCAAGCAGTCAGATGACAAGCAATGACATTGCTGGGGTATGTTAGTGAGTTTTCTGCTTTTAGTATGTGGTTATTCACTGCTTGAGAGTTGAAGTCTTGCATTTTTCTGAATTTTATCTGTAAATGAATTCATGCAAAATGGTGGTCATGCTTTGTATCACACGAAAAGTTGCAGTTATGTTTATTTGTTTACAATATCTTTGAATCACATCCAGAATACATTATGCTGTCTAGCCAAGCTGTCACTAACCATGCTTGGTACAGTTCAGTGGAAGAATGTGACCAGCAACACAACACAACACAGCAGTATGAAGGTTTGGTAGTGCCCACTCCTGTAATGTATTGCACATCATGTCTGATCATATGTCCAAATGCAAAGGACTACCATTTTGCCAGTCAAGTGTAGTGGTAATGGCTTTCTCAGAAATTTTGAACTACAGGTCTCCTGCTTTGTGTGCTAGGGAGAAGAAGATACTCCTGTTGTTCTTACAGAAGGATTTTTCTGAGCAACTGTTGGGGATGTATGATGGGCATCTTTGCAGTGTGTACACTTGGCATAACCTTACCAGGATGATGTATGATGCAACTGCCATCACCAAGTCTGGTCAGCAGTGCCAGCATCAGTACATTGACCTGTGGTGGTACCACCCTGACCTGGTTCAGCACTGGAAGACAGTGGTTAGGTTGAGACAATCAGAAGTATTATAAGCATTACCCCTCCTTTATCTAACTGGGGGTCCATAATTTCTCTTAGTGTCAGGAGTGAGAGAACAACATGGCAGGATGTCAAAGTACGTGGGAACAACTGTTCCAGTGGCAGAGTGTGTATGCCAGTGTGATACTCCACTATGTAACTGACATTGTGTGTGTGTGTGTGTGTGTGTGTGTGTGTGTGTGTGTGTGTGTGTGTGTGTGTGTGTGTATGTACTAAAGTATTCTTCTTTTCTAGTTTTTCTATACATTCAGTTGTGGTGCAGGTAATGGAGCAGCAATGGTTGCCTTGGTGTCAGCTGGCCACATTGTCACTCAGCAGCAGGAGCTGGGCAGTGTGTCTGGTGCTGAGTCATCTCCACTCTCCACATCTGTCACTCAATAGGGGGATGGAGATCAACCTGCTGAACCTGACCTGGCGGCATCACTTGTGGCCTCTCTGGAAATTGTTGGGAAAGAAGGTGGCTCTTACTCCAGCAGTGGCTCTGAGGGATACCTCATCATCTCCCAACATACGTTGTGCAGAGATATGGGCACTGGCAGCTGGATGCCCATATCAGTACTGGAGATGCATGACTGGCTGGCACCAGCTATCAGGCCATCAGCAGTGCAAGGTGCTCATGACACCAGTCATTAAGGTAGCATGACTGAGGGTTGCCTTTTGGGCTCTTTTCCTATTCCCATGCACATGGTCTTACTATTATTTACATTTCCACACCCTGTTTGTCGTTCAGCCTTCCCCGTCATCAGCTGATTCACCCTCTCTTAGTGTGTGCAAGTCTACTGTTGTCCACACCTCTTGTGTGCAAACCACTTCTCTCTGGCCGAGTCTGTATCTTATGCTTGTTTGTCTGCCCCTGCTGTCTTCCATTCTCTCTATCTCTTCACCCTTCCATTAGTTTCTTCTTTCTCACCAACCTTTCTTCTTCATACCTTGCAAATGGAGTTCTCTATCTATAAAAAAGATTGCCCTCCCCAAATCTCAACATTATGGGTATGCTAGTGTTCCTTTCCTTGCTGTACTCCCAGTACTAGCTTTTTCTCCCATTCCTCCCCATTTCAGTGATGAAATGGGATGGCACTTTATTGTGCTGACCATCTGGGGTGACTGCTTGGTAGCATGGATGCACATCAACTTTTTAATGCTAGCTCTCTTTGATGGTGATATCCACTGCCACAGTCCTGCATATATCCATTGATTGCACTACCTGTTCACTGTGCCAGCTTAGAACCTCCCTTTCATATGATGTGGCTCTTCTGATTTAATATGTAACCCTTTGACCTGTCTCTTGGCACTGTCTTGGCCCTCAGCCATTTCTGATTAACACTGGATTACACTGCACTATCTGCTACACTCCACTAAGTACTATGCAGAGTGCTGCACAGATACAGAGTTCTTCTCTCTATGACTCTTAGCTTATATATATATATATATATATATATATATATATATATATATATATATATATAAACAAGGCAATGATGTCAGTATGCAGCATAATGAACTCCCAATCTAACTGACATTGCACTAGAAGTGAATAGTAAAGCTGCAGAACTAAAAGGGATTGCTAATATTTTCATCCATAACACCCATAGTGTTTCCCGGTAAGCATTTGCATTTGAAGATTTTGTTTTTTTACCATGTTCTGCACTGGACTAACTTCCCTAAATGCATTACCAATCGAACTGCAGAAAAGCTAAGTCTTACACTTTCTCTGGGATTTATAAAGAACCCTACTGCAAGAGCTAAGAGCTGAGGCCAAAAGGGGCTGTTTCTGCAATTACAGAAAATACAATATAGCTAAAATGAGAAAAGACTTCATTAGTGGTTAGTTTGCTTGCCTCTGACTTGCATCACATTGGTGCATGCATCCTCTCATTCATTCTCACACACACAAACAGTATACAGACAGACAACCATACACACACCACGTCATACCTATTACCTGTCCGTGAGTTTACACAACGTCCCTGATATAGCCTCTTATTTTTTCACTGCCCCACTTAAATCATGTATAATTACACTCAGTCTATAATGCCAGACATTAAAGTTTTAATATTCTTATTGTTCAGAAACTGAATTGTGGTGCTGGACCTGTTACTCTAGTAATTTTTTAATTGATTTGGAGTAATATTTAAAAAATTCTCCCTGGTGGCATCTAGTACTCTTCCAAGCTTTGTCTGGATGTGATGAGCATTGCTTTTTCTTCCTCATAATGACACATCCCTGCCCTTTGCAGCTGCCCCTGATTTTACAGAACCTCTCTGATTTTGTCACTTGCTCTGCTCCAGAAGAGTCAGAATATTACAGTTCAGCAACATTTCTGTGTATTAACAGTTTGATACTTCTTATAGTTTAGAAACTACATCAGAATGCAAGAGCAGTCCTCATTTAGTGCAAAGGACTAAAGCTCCACGTTGTTAACACGTTGTTTTCTGTGCCAAGGATACAGGGTTTGAAGCTTTCTTCCTGCTGTTTTTTAACCTTTTTAAGTGACTTAGTATAATATCTAAATGCATCCTTGGTGAGGTAGTGTAGAGGACAAAAGCTTTGCATTACTGATGATGAACTGTTTTTAGTGCCAAGGCTACAGGGTTCAAAGATTTTTCCTCATTGTTCTATTAACTTTAAGTGACTTGGAGTAATAATTAAAGAGTATCACTGGTGTTTAGTGGTAGTGTAGAGGACAAAAGCTCTGCTCTGTTAATGATCATCTTTCTGTGCTAAACGTTAAAAGGTTTGAAGCTTTTTCCCTTTTTCCTTTTAACTTTTTAAGTGATAGGGTAATAGTTAATGAGTGTTGCTGGTGTTTAGTGCCCCCCCCGTATGCTTCATGTCTTTCATGCTGCAAAAACTCCTGTTCTATTTACATTTTAAGTGAATTTGGGTAATATTATAATTCTGTGATGTCCAGTGCTCCCAATATGTCTTTCATGCTGCAAAAAGTACTGTTGCTATATTCACTTTTTAAGTCATTTAGGGTAATATTCAGTGTAGTGAATGCCCCAGTATTGCAGAATTTTCTCAGTAGTCTAGGGGTGGTTTAGAGGTATGGCTGTCCCCACCCAGCCACCCATACACCAACACATTCATACACACAAACGCACACACACACACACACACACACACACACACACACGCACACACACACACACACACACACACACACACACAGTCTCTGACTGTAGATCAACTCCTCACTATATTGCACTCACTGACACAGCACCTATTCACCCAAACATACGTGTGTGTGTGTGTGTGTGTGTGTGTGTATATATATATATATATATATATATATATATATATATATATATACACACACACACACACACACACACACACACGCACACTCTCTCACCTGAGACCACCCCTTCTGTAGGTATTTACAGATGCAGCCCCACACACACACACACACACACACACACACACACACACACACACACACACACACACACACACACACACACACACACACACACACACACACACACACACACACACACACACCTTCCCACCATTACATGTCCAATAAACTCCATGGTGCATACCTTTAATGTGATCTTACAAAGTAATGGGTGAACATGAGGTTTGGGCCAGGTTAATTAACTGACTGTGTTAACTTATGCAGTGCATTAGCACGCAACACAGGCAAGTTGACAGAGCACAGCTGTGATCCTACAGACTGCAATGAGTCATTGGAAAGGGCCTGTTTCTGAAATAGAAAGTGCCACTGCCAGCAGTAGCAGCCCAGGTTAGGGCTTACTGCTGATGGCGGCCCAAATCTGACCCCTTCTAAAATTAAATAAACCTGAATCCGTATATGACAGATGAGTGTGAATTACAGACTGATATACTTCAATCTGAAGAGCATTTAGTTAAGATCTACCAAACTAAAATGCAAACAACTCAAAAATGTTATTAAAAGGGTAAAAAGAGATAGGTTCCTATAAAATGTGCTTTATAAAGGTGAGCTTTTTACTCTGTTAGAGTAGCTTGGAAGAAACATTTTAAAAGTAGAAATGTTAATTCCTGAAAGTCTTGCCAGCAAAGCCATTTTAAAGGATGTATCCATCATAACCAACATATAACTTGGATTGCTCATGGCTTGAACATCAGTATAATATTTTAGTAGGCAGACCAGAAATTACAAATATAACTAGAAATAAAGGCTCTAAAACCAGTCATGGGGTTTAAAATTATTTATAGAAAGCATTTCTGTTCATTTTTACTGTAATTGTATTGATACAAAGCCCCTGCAAAGGGTATATTCATGCATAGGGATGTCAGGCTTATAGAAATAGTTTGTTTTTCTTTTCTCAAATATCTGGCAAATCTGTTTGGGCAAACTTTCAATTTCATGTTAAATGAACGATCTAACTAGTCAGTGAATCACGGATCACAAAAGTGTCCTGCACGTGTCTAGTTCATATTATCTGACATCGTTTTCTAGCAAAACAAAATGTACAGCTAAATAAGTATTGTAATAATGGAGACACAATTATGTATGCATTGGCTCAGCTTAATTACAACAATACAATACAGTTTTGATGAATTAAACATGTACATTTTTACTTATGTATGTTAGTTGGGTGCATCTGTAGCATAAAAATGAATCAGTGCAGTAATGCTGTCATACAATGTGGAGTGTGCTTTCTTTGTTTCATCTCATACAGCTAACAATTAACTCACACAGCAGTTATGCTTTTGCTGAGAAATGCCATGTATTAAGTTAGCTGCTACTGCCAGAACAGTTACTGAATAAATGAATCACCATGAACAGCAGCTAGTTAACAGGTAATTTAAGGTATTGTTCAGTCGATAATTTATTTACTGTCTGTATATTCTTAACAGAAACAACCTAGACGTACATTTATATCAATGTGTACAGTTACCCATACTGTAGCTCACTTAAGTTTTTAAATGATGTGATACCATTTCTAATTTAAACTTCCTACAAAAAACATGCATAACCCAATATTTCATTGACATCATTTTTTTTTGTTTTGGTTTCATGACTTTTATTAGAAATGATAGAAAAGTACAATGGAGTCAGTATAAATACGTGACCAGATTTATAAATACCCTTGTACTGTGCGACAGGTGCAGGAAGGAAAATAGATTTGCCATATTACTGTCAGATGTGCAGGTCATAAGCAGACTCTTGCATCTGTCATAGGTTCATATGTGTTTGCTAGGCTAATGACTACAAGGACCTTTTTAAGCCTAGCCATGCATCCCAAATCTCTGAAAAGTTCTGGTACCATTGATAAGTTTAATAAAGAGCTTTGGAGATGAAACATTTACAAGTAGGGGCCTGCAAAATGAACCAGTGTCTATTAGAGACATAGGTGC
Source organism: Protopterus annectens (assembly GCF_019279795.1). Classification (NCBI taxonomy): domain Eukaryota; kingdom Metazoa; phylum Chordata; order Ceratodontiformes; family Protopteridae; genus Protopterus; species Protopterus annectens. The sequence continues at coordinate 478,097,212 of NC_056750.1, forward strand.
CAAACCAGGGATGAATTTTGTGTTCTCCATCCAGTTGTCCAAATTACACTTGAATTGGTTTAGGGAGGAACTCTGCTTGACAGGGATGGTGAGAGTGTTCCAGAGATGGGTTAGTCTCTAGGATACATACCTGTCTCTCCAGCAGGTTCTGTTTATATCACAGGCAAGGTTTAAATCTTCAGAATGGGTAATTGGTGCTGTTTGTCTTGAGGATATGCAGAAGGTCCATCAGAGTGGGATCTGACAATGCCTTGTATGCCAGGCATATATTTTCCACTCAACAGTCTGTATGAAACAGAATACAGGGATAGGGACTTGAGGAGGTCTGCATAGGACATTTTACTTACTCCCCGTATTCTTTTAGTGAGAAACCTCTGTGAATGTCCCAGCTGTTGGATATGCCTAGTTAGGTACATAACAAACAGGACATTGTACTCAATGATAGGTCTGATGAATGCTGAATGCAGTAGAACAATGACTTCCTTGGACCTAGATACCATACCTTTATTTATAGGTTGCCCAACATAGAATGATTTCCTCACTACTGTATTAGACACATGATGGTCAAAAGCTAGATTACTGTCTATATGTATCCCCAAGTCCCTGACTATTGGGACAGCTCTTAGGATTGTGTTATCAACATGATAGTTACCAGGGATGAATGACTTCACAAAGGATACTATTGTGCTTTTTTGGCATTTAGTTTTAGTGTATGACTTTGACACCAGTTGGTTCTGTGTCAGGCCTACCAGGAGAATATTTGTGTCAGCATGAGATTCAATGACAGTGCCTAATTTGCAATCGTCTGCAAATCTAGTCAGCCAGAGGCCACTGACATTGCCCTTGACTTCAGAAAAGTAAATGCCACCAAAAATGAGTGATCCCAGGACCGATCCCTGAGGGACACCACTTGTGACTGGCTTCTTTGTAGCAGTGGACTCCCCAGTTCTCAGTTCCTGGGTCCTGTCTGTGAGCCCATTGACTCAGTGTTCTTGACCTTAGAGTGAGCATTAAGGACCTGTTCCCTAGTGATAGCAGGGGGAGTCATATTTGACAGTATTTTCTGAGGGAAGGTTGAAGGGAAGAATGGGATAAACTTGGAGCTGAATTTGTCGGCCAGTAGGTTTGCTATATCTTCTGGCTCTGTATAGGTGGCACCATTTACAATGAGCTCTGCACATAATTGTGTACTGCCTTTGAAGTTGTGGAGATAGTGGAAGAATGCCTTGTAATGGTCCTTAGCTTGGGAGCCCAAATTTACCTCAAATTTGGCTTTGGCAGACTTTATTTGCCATCTGAATTGTTGATCAATTGGATGAGACTGCTTTTATCCTGCTGGGTGCTGCAACTCCTAATTTTTGCCATGATTTTCTTCCTTCTGTTATACAGCCTATTGATTTTGTGATTCCACCATGGTGGACTGTGGTTTTAAGTTAGTTCTGTACTTCTTCCTGGTGTGGGTACAGCTGCCTCTATGCAGCTATTAACATGCTTGCATAGGGTTTCTGTGAACAATTTTGCATAGGGAACAGTGCTGTCAGGGTTTGCGGAGGCTTGAAATTTTGCCAGGTTATCACTTGAGCAAAGCTCTATAGTGAAAATGACAGGGCAATCATCACTTTTGCATGCCGTTCATTTCACTTGTCCACTTATGAGTGACACAGACAGTTAAACTGCTCAGGTTTGGTGTCAGAATGAATGGCAGGGCAGCACAGTGATCCATATGAGTTGTGTGGGGAGAGGTGTTGTTCTGTAAGGATGCAGAGTATTGCATCTTCTACATTCTGCATTCCTGTAGGGTTATTATGTTCCAATGAAAGGATCATGTGAAGAGTAGCACACAATGTGCCCCTGTAGTTTAACAGGACTCCATAGCTTAACTGCTAGTCATTTGCAATCAATACATTAACATGAGACCAGAAATGTACAATTTGCTTCTTTTTTCCAACACAGTAATCTTAGTATTAGTATTTTTAGGTAATGGGTGATGTGGAGGGGTCAAGATATGTTTTGTCCCTCTCAGAAAACAACTATGAAACATTACGTTTAATAGCTGCTGTTTTAATATTAGTGTACTAATTAATGATAGCATTTCTCAGTGTTGATCACTATAGCATCACATTTTAGTCTTGTATCTTCTTAACAGCACTGGTAGCACTCTGATGAATGTGGCATCAAAATGTATACTACACAATAATACACTGTAATCACATTGTGAAATGAGGCATGCATTTTAAGAGATTTACAGTGTAATAGATAATGCATCCTATAATGTGGAGACACAGTATTGAGGTGTTTGGCAAGGTATGCCATAGGTCTTCAGTGCATTGCTTGGTGCATCATACATGTATGTATATGTAATCCACTTGTCAGTGCCATTAGTTTCTTGGATTGGTGAGGTTGTTTGCAAAATGGCAGTGTGGCTATGCTGTCTTTCTGTTTGTCACACACACACACACACACACACACACACACACACACACACACACACACACACACACACACACACACACGTGTGTGTATGTGTGTGTATGTTTGAGTACATTGCACTGCACAGCTCCAAGGAGAGATCTTTACAGAGGGTGAACTAGAATTCTTAAGCTAATGCACAGAAATGGGGCACACAATTCAAAAGCTCTCTGACTTGCATTTGCCACATTATGTTTTCCAGTGTACATGCCATCATTTTGTGTACATTGCCTGGAGTCTGTGACACAGTAGTGATGTACACACACATCAGAGTACATGAGATTGATGCAAGCATGTCAAAAACATATACAAATAGAACAATATTGAAACTGCACCAATCATGAGATGGAAAATAATCTTCTTTTGCAATTTGTCAATCAAAGGGGAAAAAAAAAACTCCCCCAAAAACTACCATTCACTTCACCCCCCTGCACTACCTTACTCATGTGTGCTAACCCTAAACTTCACCCTGCTCCTGCCCTACACATTACATCACACACTATTTATGTAATGCATAGTTTACTGTGATATTGTGGGTAGTCGCTTCCTTCATTGTAGAGTTATTCCTGATACTAGACAAATAATAAAAGAAGTAGGTAAGAGTTTGACCCACTAGACAATGGAGGTGACACCTCAGTTTGCATCCAACAAAAAAAAAGTTTCCTTACTGCAAGTTATGTATGATGTCTGTTTTAATGAGACAAGAACTACCTAATTTTGCTCCATGCATAAAACACACACACACATATACACACACACACACACACACACACACACACACACACACACACACACACACACACACACACACACACACACCTAGTCTTGACATATTTCTCACAAGAAGTTAAAGTAAATGAACTAAGGGCATCCTTTAAGTTAATTTATAAACAAATTCCTACTCCAATACTAATCAGTTGAACCATTTGCTTTACCATGCTGAATGTACTGGAATGGAACAGAAACTAACTTAACTGTACAATCACATTGTTTTGAGCTTATATTCCTTTGAGAGTTAAAGACCATCCTGGTGCATATTCTAAATATCTGGTATCAATATGGAAGAACATTTTTTTAAATTTCCCATACACAGAGCAGCAGTGCCAAGCAGAGAAAACATTACTTCTATATGCAATAGTAAAACTTTGACAGAACTGCATGCTTCCTCAATCACAGTGACACTAGCTTCTGAACAGAATAACAAATGTGATTAGCAAGACAGAATTTTTTTTTTATTTAGAGGGTTTATGAGAATGCAGCATCTGTTTCCTAGCTAGGTCACTGCTTATCAATTATTTTAGTATCATAAATTGAGTAAAGCGGTATGACATGCATTCACAGGAGGGTCCAGTGAAACTATTAGGCTCCTCTAGATACCCACTTTATTTTCATTAAGAAAACATGAACTGATATTATGCTAGGTTAAAAGAAAAAAAGACATATGACTCAGCCTGCTTATATTAATGATTGCCACCCTCATCATTTATTAACTTGCAAGGCTGCTGATAGCCAAGCTGGAGCAGTGGAAAACGGGGGGTACTGTAAAGTATCAGGAAGGAGTGAAATCTCTACAGGAAGACCCTACAAGTGAAGGTGTGCAAAACTTAATAATTTTTCTTACGACAGCAAAGTGCAGCAACCAGAATGGGAGGTGCTGTGGCTGAGGTCTCAAAAATTGATCTTTTAGCAGTTAGTCAAAGAATTTGCATCCAAACACAAGGATCTCATGGAGAGCTGGAGGCCAGGGCTGTGGAATATGAAAAAAATATTAACAGTCCCTTGAGCAGCTCTCAGTTAATGGCTAAACACTGCTGATAGTATACTTCAGGGATGAAGAACAAGCAAAAACCTGTCTTGGAGGGGTGCTCACTAAAAATTGCTTGCCAGTATATCAGATACAATAAAAATAAATTGTAGTGCTACTTAATGATCATCATCTTTCACAACATTGCAAACATGCATGAATAGCCGGTCTAGGAGGCTGCAGCCTGACATTGATCCGTTCAAACACATTGAAAATACACTATAGTGTATAATAAATCCAGACCAAGCAACAACACACAAGGGGCTAGGTAAGCAACCTTTCAAATCTAGTCTTAGTTAACTAGCTACTTACTAAGCAAATTGCATTTAAGGTATAATTTTGTTACAGTCACAAATAAAAGGAAACTATATTAATGGTGCTTGCTGGAGGCAATAAACGATAACAGAAGTAAGACTTTTTACTGACTTACAAGCTAGTAATACCAAACGACTGCATACAAAGGTGGTTGGTACCAAAATCATTAATAACTTTAATGATACATTTCTCTTAGTCCTAAATGAGCATGCCCCACTTATAAACTAAAGAGTTAAAGGAAACCCTGCACTCTGGTTAACTAGAAAAAAAATATATAATGAAAGACACAGATAGATCTTGGAATGTATGGAAACAAATTAAACATAATCCAGTCCTTAAACTATAAAAAATTCTGTAAGACAACAACACTCATGTCCAAATTTACACTGAGCAAAACAGACCCAAACTTTTCGGATATAGAGCCTGACCAACCAACCCCTTCTGCTAACTACACTAATGGCAGCACTGTCAGTCACTTCAATATGCATGTTATTAACACAATGGGTTTACTTTTAAGTAACACCACAACCTGTAATACCCCACTACCTCCAGAGTCAACAAATAATCCCAACATATTTGATTTTGAGCCTATTCCCACTTCCACTATCACAAAATGCTTTCTCAGACTGAAGCCAACTGTACTTGTCCTTACAATCTTCCAGCAGATTATATTAAACTTGATGAAGACACCCTAGCTAGCTTACCAAATCTCCATCCTAATGAACTTCTCCATCACAGAAAGTTATGTCTCTAAAATATGGAAAAAAAATCTTACATCCTCTACTTACACAAAGTTGGCTTCTCTACTGATATCTCCAGTTATAGGCAATAGCCATTCAGTACCCCCATCCACAGTCTAAGAAAAATGCGTCAATCTCTGCTAGTTAAATTTGTTACCACAAGCAGTTTACTAAGTGCCACACAACATGGTTTCCAGCCATACCACAGCACTACAACAGCTCTACTCAGCTTCAACGTCAACAGTAAGAGGGATCCAGAGAACTTAGTAGCAGCACTTTTCATTAATTTATTATGTTGTCTCACCAAAAACTACTCTACCAACTATCTTCCCTAGGACTACAACATCATAGTCTCTCTTACTTCATCACACTCCTCAGTGATGGATTTCAAGTTGTGAAATGGGAAAATGACATCTCTGCATTTCTCTCAGTGCACAAAGAGATGCCTTAAGGATCTTTTCTTGGTCCCTTGCTATTCATTGTTTTCATAAATTACCAATATAACAGAAGTAACAAATCTACCGTCATTTAGTATGCAGGTGTTTAAACTCACCTGCGATGCCAAAAATCTACAAGTTCAAACTTAAACACAGGAATCCTTCAACTCCATTAAAGCATGGCTCCATAACTCTCATTTCATACTGAAACCTAAGAAGACCAAACTTATTCTGTTCACACCTAAACAATGCTCCAACAACAAACCCCTCTATATCATTGTTTCTCCTGACCAAACCAAAATTGGACTTGCAACTCATACCAGGCTCCTAGATGTCAATAGATGATGCCAAGAAATTTGACCATCACATAAAATAAGCTATCAGCAAAATGTTAAAAAAAAATTGGCACCATATATCAAGCTAAATCCTACCTGACTGACAAGGCTAGGCAAACCATTGTTTCTACTCTGCCTACCCTTCTATGTGTTGTTTCTATATTTGTCAACATGCAAGGTACCCATATAACCATGCTAAAAAAATGTTACAACAAAATAGCTACATTCACAACTGGTATGCCTTATAGAACCCATTACTGCATAGTACTATAACAGATAAATTGGTTAGAATTGCCTCACAGTCTAATATTTACACAACTAAAAATTGTTCATAGTCTAATTTTCCAACCTTAAAAATGTCAAGCAATAAAAGACATTACTCAGCCTTACTCCCCATCTAGGACTTTTTGCTCTACTGACAAATTCTTACTTGTACCCAATTAAATCAATCAGTGCTGCAGGTGACTCATTATATTGCTTTCACTTCTCTAAAGTTTGAAATTCCATCCTCCTCTCACTCAAGCTAATAACCTGTGATCATTTAAACTACTATTGAAACAACACTTGAAAGGTCTCATGGGTTTGGTCATGCACCACATCTGGCTAACCCCCTTAAACTATCTTAATCTGCTCTACCCCATCCTTTTCTAAAATGACTATCTGGTCAGTAATCTTCTCTTTGATCCTGTATTATTATGTTTAATCGGTCCCTTACACTGTTCTATATGCTCCTCAACTTTACATTGTTGTGAATGTTCACTTTTACCACTGCCTTAGAATTATAATGTACTAGGGATCTAGACTTTATCAGCCTAAACACTCATTCGGATTTACCTTTAAATGATTTCTCATATAATATTGCCTACATCATGATTATTATATGTTTTATGCTGATTATTCATATGTATCTGTCAAAGATTTTGTTTTCTCACTATTACGTGCTGAAACAGTCATCATTTTTTCTCACTGTGTGCTTAAACTATTTTTTATACTATGAATGTATGTATGTTACTTTATCTCTGTACCTTGTGGAGCTTTTCTCTCTGAACCTCCACTGAAAAGGGGTTTTCCACCCAGTCGGGCCTTCCTAGTTAACAAAAGCAATAAATAAACTGAAGCCCACCAGCTTACCCTCTTCACTGGACCATAATAAAGAGTTAAAAATGTAATTTTGAGCACTTTCCTCCTGTATAATGGTCATATGACTTTGTCAGAAGGATTTAAAATACAAGAGAATCCACCTTAAAAGCAGAGTAAATTGATCATGTGACAGGATACACAAATGCCATAGATATAGCCAACCTGCTGGCAGGCAGGTTCAGTGAAAACTTCACCCCCCATCCCCCCCATCAGTAAACCAGGACATCCCCAGCACCTGCCAGCCTCCTCTCATCACCAGGGAGCAGGTCCTTTATGCCCTCTCAAAGGCAAAAAATACAGTCTCCATGGGACCCGATAACATCCCTTGCTGTATCCTACATGAGCTTTCAGCTTTATTAGACACCCTATTCAACCAAAGCCTGAGCACTGGCTTCATTCCAGCTGAATGGAGGACAGCCACTGTCATCCCTCTGCACAAAGGTGGAGCGTCCACTGACCCAGGCAATTAAAGGCCCATCAGCATAACTAGCCTGATCTGCAAGGCCATGGAATGCATTATCATGGACCTTATAAAAAGGATATTGGCAACCTCCAAATGCTTGACCCCATACAGTTTGGTTTTGTCAAAGGGAGATCATGCCTGTTAAACTTGGTTGACTTCTTTGAAGCAGTCACCAAAGCCATTGGTGAGGGGAAGACGGTGCACACCTCCTACCTTGACCTAGCCAAAGCCTTTGACACTATTCCCCACTCAGGCATAATAGATAAACTCTCCCAGCTAGGCATTAACCCATATGTTACCAGATGGGTAGCTAACTGGTTCGCTGATAGAACCACTCAGTCAAAGTAGGGGAAGCCACCTCTAGTAGTAGACTTGTAACGAGCAGTGTACCCCAAGGATTGGTTTTAGGGCCTCTACTGTTTGGGATATACTTTTCTGAGGTGCAAGCCAAAACCAGTGGTCTGTGGTGGACCAAGGTTGCAGATGACTGCAAGCTGGCTGTTGTCTTAAATTCTCCTAGTGATGTGAACATCCTCCAGGAGGGCCTTACCCAAACTAATGACTAGTGCCAGAACTTGAAGCATGGCCTCCAATTGAATGCCAAGAAAATGCATCATTATCCCCACTAATTATCACATTAACAATGTACTATGCATGCAATCAGTCATGAGGGACTTGGCAACCAGATTGAGAGTGACCTGACTTTTGACCACCACATTGCCTCCATTGTACGGAAGGCTTTCTACATGGCCCACCTCATAAATAAGGGTATTTCATTCAGGAACAAGGAGGTTATAACATCCCTGTACTTCTCCCTTATCAGACCCATTATTTAGTACAATGCCCCTTTCAGCATGTACCTTGGCAAGCACATGCAGCAGTTGGAGAGGCCACAGTGGTTCCTAATCAGGAAAATCTAGGGTCTCAAACACCTATCCTATACAGATAGACTAAAAGTCCTGTCCCTCTACTCAGTCTCATACGGACTGGTCAGAGGTAACCTGTCTGGCATACAAGGCCATTTCAGACCCAGCCTTGATGGAGTTGCTGCATATCCGTAAGACAAACTCCACTCACGGAACCCACATGCAAGGCCTTAACTTGGTATGTGACATTAATAGAACTTGTTGGCAGGATCGATTTGTGTCCCAAAGACACCCCCATCTGTGGAATAGGTTCCCTCTCCATGTCAAGCAGAGTACCTCTCTAGCCTTCTTTAAGAGGAACCTGGAAGACTGGATGGGAAACAGAAAATATACCCCTGGGATCCCATCTGTATCCCTGATGGACAGAGGAAATAGGTGCTGACTTTGAGGGAACATGGGTGAAATTCTTGGCTAGGCTTATAAGGGCCTCCAGGCCATTAGACTAGTATCATCCTATGAACCTATGGACGAACACTTAAAAATACAGAAAACTTTTAAAATACTATGAAAAAACTATTTAGAAAAAAAATAGAAAAACAGTTAAAGTTAGATTTCTGAAACGTGACAATCATTAAAAATACACATTTCCTCTATTTAGCAATATTATTGATCAAAAGACCTACATCTAAATAGTACTTTTCATTGAAAAATTATCATTACAAGCCATTTAATTTAATCTACTAGCATACCTCTCTATATACTAATGTATTTACCATGCCTGATTGCTTAACTGACTTTTTCTAGCACAAGAGATAAACATTTGATAAAGTTCTCACTAAACATAATGTGCTTAAACAGAGCATAGTTAGAATTCTTGTTGGCAGTATTATAGTAATAGGCTCATAGATTCATGGAACAATACTAGGATATTGGCCCAGAGGCTCTTATAAGCCTAGCTAAGAATTTAACCCATGTTGCCACAAAGTCAGCACCTATTTCCCCTGTCCATCTGGGACACAGGTGGGATCCCAAGGTTATATTTTCTGTTTCCCATCCAGTTGTCCAGGTTCCTCTTAAAGAGGACTAGTGAGATACTCTGGTTAACATGGAGAGGAAGTCTATTCCACAGATGAGGGAGTCATTGGGACTCATATCTATCCCACCAACAAGTTCTATTACTGTCACAGACCAGGTTAAGGCCTTGCATGTGGGTTGCGCGAGTGGAGTTTGACTTATGGATATCCAGCAACTCTATCAAGGTGGAGTCTGAGACGGCCTTGTATGCCAGACACAGGTCACCTCTGAGCAGTCTGTATGAGACTGAGTAGAGGGACAGGGCTTTTAGCCTATCTGTATAGGATAGGTGTTTGAGACCCTGGATTTTCCTGGTCAGGAACCTCTGTGGTCTCTCCAATTGCTGCATGTGCTTGGCAAGATATATGCTGAAGGGGACATTGCATTCGATAATGGGTCTGATAAGGGAGGAGTACAGGGATGTCATGACCTCCTTGTTCCTGGATGAAATACCCTTACTTATGAGGTGGGCCATGTAGAAAGCCTTCCTTACAATGGAGGAAACATGGTGGTAAGAAGTCAGGTTGCTATCAACCTGGGTGCCCAAGTCCCTCACGAATGATTGCAAGCTTAGTAGATTGTTATTAATGTGATAATTAATGGGAACAAAATTTTCCACAAAGGGGATAATGAAACATTTCTTGGCATTCAGTTTGAGGCCATGCTTATGGCATCAGTCATTAGTTTGGTTAAGGTAATTGTAAATTCTCTTCCTCAAGTACTTTTCGGACTTACCCATATAGAAAGCCTTGCCCTGAAATACAAATGTCAATATATAATACACCAGTTGTTTGGTGGTTAAAACATCCTACACAACTAATGCTAGTGTTAAGGCTACAGATTTGAATAAACATGCCTATGATCACATATTGGCATTGGGCACAGTTATCACATTTGTACATACCAAAAGATAAGATTGTAGTGTCAGGGCTATGACAGATTCTATAATATGTCCTTTATATTTTTTTCTGGTCATAAACATGAAACTTGGTAGTGACTGTAATTAGTTGGTTATTAACACATCCAATAATAGCCACATTTGGCAGCATAATTGTTGCTTGTATTTTAAAACTTTAACTAGACTATATATTTAAAATAACATGCTAGTAAAAGAATATTATTTGAAAACATCCATTGGTATGATGTTATTTGAAGAATCTAGGCCTGTTCACCTTTTGTTTTTAACTTAATTTTTGCTCCTTCTGGTGAACTTTCTTGAAATTAAATATTCATCAAACACATTGACATACCTATAAGACAGTAATGATTCCACTATGGATGCTGAAGCCAATATGTGTGTACTTGTATGGCCAACAGAGCATTCGGTATCAGATAGGAAATTTGCATAAGTCTGTAAGACCGTATTCAAGACATACACATAGTCAGTGAATATCAACACAATATCATGCATGACAATAAGAGTGTATTTAGTATTCATCATCAATAAAATTGTTCATAATGCCAAATATAGTGGCATTACATGGCCGATGAATAACATTGAAAAAAACCCTCTATCTAAACCTAATGAAAGCAAATATAAAGACATTTCCATTAATGACCAGAACTGTGTTTTCTTCAAAATTACAGATAAGGTAAAGTAAAACAATCTACATCCTTCAAACTCTGCATTAAATGGAGGAGGCTCTGCTTCACCCTCCTGGAACTTTAATGCACTAACTCCATGGTTACACAACTGCAAAGAAATGCAAATCCAGAGAATTACATTATAGTCGATTTTTGGAAAATTGACTATAAAATAATTCAACCAGCAATACAACCAAGCAATGTTTTTCACACTAAAAACTTTAATGATTAAATGATTCTTCAGTGAAAGATGCTGCACCTGATAGTAAATGCTGGTGAACTGGTCTGTAGTGCGGACTCCTCAGTTAATAATATCCTAACACAAAATGATCAAAAGTCTCACAGTGCTTCAAAGGTATAAAGCAGTCAGTTGAAATGTATTCCTTCCATAGAAGGAAGAGAGGAGATTTCATAGCCTACACAGTTTTGAAAGAGATGCACTAATGCACCAGCCATGGCTGTAGCCAAGATATACAGAAATGCTCTCAGTTGTGACCCCTGCCTTTTTCTCTATGGAATTTATCCAAAATAAGGAATTAACAGTGTATCATATATATATATATATATATATATATATATATATATATATATATATATGTATATGTATGTGTGTATATCTATCTATCTATCTATATATATATATATATATATATATATATATATATATATATATATATATATATATATATATATGTATGTATATGTATATATATATATATATATATATATATATATATATATATATATATATATATATATATAAAATTACATTAGAAGAACCTTGACTCAGAGATGTAGTGGAATAAAGTCTTGATTTTTACCAGAATGTCATGAATTAGAGTGGCAGCTCATGACCTGGAAGAACCAGTCAGGGTAGCATGGAACATGAGTGACTGATAGCGTGTCCATTTTAGGAGGTGGGATTGGTGCATTCTCAGTTACCAATTTCTTCTGTGTGAGCTGTTGCATGTATGACATTAAGCTTCATTACATGGAAGGATATGTGTTTTGCACTCCCAAACTATTGATGGTTGCCCCTTGGGACATGTGTGTGGCAACATGCATTTATCCTTGGAAGACGTAGTAGGTTATCTGTTATGATGAGGATGCTCACATTAGCTAAGCCTAGATGAGATTAGAGCTATGTATAAATGCCTTCAGAGCTGCCACAAGCTGCTGACAGGGGTGGGGGAGCACATAGTTCCTTCTCCAGTTACCGTGTATGAACACTATAGGTCCCCAGACTGAAAGGATAGCCAGACTAGCCTGGGCATGGAATTGGGGAACCCTCTCCCTGAAGTATGAAATCAGATTGTAGGACTGTCATCAAGAGTAGAAACCACCCTCACAACTGTATGGATGATAGTCCCTCTGAGTGAACAGTTTCATTGGGAAGGCCTGATGCTCAACAGGTCAGAGAACGAAAAATCAAGTTGAAAAAAAATCACTACATTATAACTTTTTAATTTAGTATCCAGTTATATAATAAACATATCACTCTGGACATAATTTTTGTTTGTTTATTGGCTGGGAGAATGCTGTTTCAGCAATGTTTTAGCCAAATGCACTAATATGTCATCTTCTTTGTTGTCTCACTTCTGTCTTTTCAGGGCTTTATTCCTCTGTACCATGGCATTGGTTATCAAAGTAACAAAGTGATGAATCCACAAGTTAAATGATCTGAAATCAGTTGTATATGACTCATTTTCAGTTGGTCTTGTTAAAAAATATCTGTATTACTTATGTAACTGGTGTTTTTAGCCTGCACATGCAGAGCTCTATTTTTGTTTATGGTAAATAGGAAGGCTTATCCAAAAGATGCCGCATATTCTCTCACTGCAACATGCAGCTATGATGATAACAATTTTTAATTTAATACAAACACCTTAAACATGCTTTTAATTTCATGTTATTAGGAGAATGACATATTGATCAGATACTGTGATTAAGCACATGCCATTCTTTGCTGCAGAGATGTCAGTTAAATGATGGGAAAAGGACAGACATTTCTCAAAAAGGAGCACCTCTGTAAAGAACAGTAGAAACTATATGTAGACTTCAAGAGAAAGCATACAGCTTAGATGTTCCATATAACAAGAAGGTACTTGAAACTAGCAACGTGTCTTGTTCATATTTTCACATGTAGATTTAGATGTTTATGTTTTCCTTTCAAAGAAGTCAAAAGCATATTAGATGCCAAAATGGTAATAGGAATTGTCATTTCTCTGAAGCTAGTGTACTATTAGAAAAGCACAGGAAAGAAGGTTTATTGCTTCACATAAGAGTAACAACAAAGTTAAAAAAAAATTAGTGCATTAACAGTTACTAGCTAGAGGATGACAAGCAAAATAAATCAACTGGGGAAAAAACAGATGATAAAATTCTCAGTAATGAGAGCAAAACCAGTGAAACATTGCCTAATACAGCCAGCACTTCTGTTCTGTACTGCTAAGTGATACACAATATTTATAGCAGACATTTATTGATTTGTGCTGCAATGCATCATGTAATTAGTATAAGCAGCAAAGATCAGACCAATAAGCTGCATTAGTTCTGTGGCACATGGCAGCAAACAGCTTTGCCATAGGCTGTATTAGTGTTTGTTTCAGTGCTCCTTTCAGGGTATTCTCACAGTCAGATGTTTGTAGTTTTTCTTTTTTGTTAATAGCACAACTAAATTGTAGTTTCTCACTTTGATGGGTGTTTCTTGTATGGAGTCTACATGCTCTCCCTGCATTTTGTTGGGTTTTTACTAGGATTTCAAGTTCCTTCCCTCATTCCAAAGAATGCCAGCAGATCGTTTAATGATGTTAAACTGACCATTGGTATGTGCAAATGAGGAAGTGAAAGTAAGTGCGCGTGTGTGTGTGTATATGTGTGTATTCACTATGATGGACTAATATCATCCTTTATTCCAATTACATGCCAAGATAAACTTTATCCCTTTGTGACTATGATTGGGATAAAAAACTCAAATATTACTAGTTGGAGGGTTATAGATTTTTCTACATTGTCAGCACATTAGCCAACACATTATAAGTTGAACATAATACTTTATTAATAAATGTGAATTTATTTTCTAAAGTTCATTTATGTTTTCCTTCCTTGCTTCCTTTATTCATTCATTCATTTCTGATACCAGCTCTGTCCTGTCATAGGGTACAGCCTGTCCTGGCAGGCAGTGATTTCAAAGTATAGAATCACTTCTTGATGGGGCAATACTTTTTTAAAGTTAGTGAAAATTATTTTGCAGTGTACTTTCACTTATCTTTTCTGATTTCTTATTTTCAGTGTCAAAACCGAGTTTCTGATTGATATATATTAGATTAATTTTGAATCTTAGTAAACACCATAACTAGAATATCAAGAATTTGTTAAGTAATGCTCAAATATTCTTAAACATAAGTACAATTAAAAATATTACTCACGGAAACAAATTAAATGACATTAGAAATGTCAGTATTTTTTACACTTGGAATTTTTCACATTATGTCAATATTAACAAATACAACAGAAAAAAGTACTTAAAATGTATTTTGTAGCTTAGTTAGAAAGATAAAGTAGAAACAGTTGTGATAATTTAATGGTTATCAAATAATGATCATGGAAATTTAGGGGAATGGACTTGTTACCAAATCCTAGTAGAGTTATGGTATTTCACTGTAAGCATCTACATCTGGAAGAAAACAAAACATTTGTCACTGAGCAATGTATGAACTTAATAAAGATGTTAACAATATTGTTATAGAAATGTGCCATTCTGTAATATTAAGAAGACACTCAGAATTATGAGTTAACATCATCTCTTGAGATGGGAAAAGCACTAATTTCTGTATCATTTATTTATTTAACATTTGTTTACCAGGAAAGTCTGAATGGGACAAAGCCCATTTACAGTGGAGACCCGGGGAGAAACACTCCAGATGCATGTCTTTGGAATGTGGGAGGAAACCAGAGAACACGGAGGAAGCCCACGCAAGGACATGCAGACTCCACACAATCATAATTTTATAAAACAAAGACATAATACTATTATGTTTATACACATCTTGACATACAACTCATTCTATTTTACTGTCTGGAGATTGCTAGTTTCTACAAGTCAGTTGAAACCATGGCCAAGATCATTTAGAAAAATAATGCGTAGTTAACTGTTCTCTTGTCTCTTCATGCCCATTTTTTTTACTGGGCTGGATTTTCTGAAATAGTCCTTGTATTTTGCTATAATTTCACTTTCTGTAAAAGTTTCGTCTTTGTGCATACTGCTTTTAAGAGGCAACTGTCTACTGTTACCTGATGCACCTGATTAAGCAATTGGGTAATTAGAAATCTCTTAGCTGTTCCTGTACAGTGTGATTATACTGTCTGGTAGAGGCCTTTCATTTCACTCCGCTGCACCATCTGCTGACATGCCACAGTTCCAGAGGTCAGTAAACAGACATTTCAACCAAGATTCCATCAGTAGAGCATTTTGCTTAATAAGAACAGAAGGCTCACTTTACACACTATGAGCACAAAAGGCATCTTGAAAGAAGACAGCTTTCATCAGCTATTTCTCATAATGTCCTTTTGAGGAATTCAAGCCAAGGAAGGCAGACATGATGCCATAAATTCTTGGGACTGTGCCACAGGTGAATATTCTGATAAGGGGAATGTGAACAGCTTGCCAGACTGCTAGCTCCTTGCAACATCTGAGGTTACTGATATGCATGTCTTGTATGCCTACAGGGATACTTCAGCTATAGTATTGTTTGTTTTCACTGACAGAAAAGACATAGGTATGTTACTATTTATCAATAAAGAGAAATTGGTCAGATAGCTATGTGGGTAAAAGAAAGGTGACATAAATTGTGAGTGAACACTGCATACTCCTGAAAAATATCAAAACAGCACTACCTGATGGAATCTTTGTCCTTAGTGGCTGGAAGATTGGTCAGCTACATGTTCAAATATTACTTCCAAAACTTTTGCATAAAGCACTAGTGTTGTACATAGAATGCTTCTAGTGGTGACATATTACATATATTAAACTGTGATAGTGATACTTTCTGATAGCTTGTAGTTGACCTGTGAAAATTAAAAATGCCATGTTTTTTTTTAATTTTTACTTACAGTCCACTTAGTTAACAAAGCACATGAAACCAGTGCAGAGGATAATAGTGTGGCAGTTCCACCTAGTAAACAAATTATAGAGAGATGGATGACTCCACAAACTGTGTGAGTATTTGGGTATGTTTCTACTTTTGCATATGCATGTTTATGCATGCGTCTGTGTGCCTGAGAGTGACACATGATATTTACCATCTGGGAGACTATGCAAATGACACTGTGTTCCTTAGTAGGTAGAATGGCTGTGCACATGACACAGTGCTCCTTAGTATATAGAATGGCTGTGCACATGACACAGTGTTCCTTAATAGCAGAATGGCTGTGCAAATGATACTGTGTTCCTTAGTAGGTAGAATGGCTGTGCACATGACACAGTGTTCCTTAGTAGGTAGAATGTCTGTGCACATGACATGGTGTTCCTTAGTAGTGGAATGGGTGTGCAAAGGACACTGTGTTCCTTAGTAGTAGAATGTCTATACACATGGCACAGTGTTCCTTAATAGTAGAATGGCTGTGCACATGACACTGTCTTCCTTAGTAGTTGAATGGGTGTGCACATGACACTATGTTCCTTAGTAGGTTGAATGGCTGTACACAGGACACTATGTTCCTTAGTAGTAGAATGACTGTGCACATGAAATGGTGTTCCTTAGTAGCAGAATGGCTGTGCACATGACACTGTGTTCCTTAGTAGTAGAATGGTTGTGCACATGACACTATATTCCTTAGTAGGTAGAATGGCTGTGCACATGACACTGTGTTCCTTAGTATTAGAATGGATGTGCACATGACACTGTGTTCCTTAGTAGTAGAATGGCTGTGCACATGACACTGTGTTCCTTAGTAGGTAGAATGGCTGTGCACAGGACACTGTGTTCCTTAGTAGTAGAATGGCTGTGCACATGACATGGTGTTCCTTAGTAGTAGAATGGCTGTACACATGACATGGTGTTCCTTAGTAGTAGAATGGCTGTGCACATGACACTGTGTTCCTTAGTAGTAGAATGGCTGTGCACATGAGACAGTGTTCCTTAGTAGTAGAATGGCTGTGCACATGACATGGTGTTCCTTAGTAGGTAGAATGGCTGTGCACATGACACTATGTTCCTTAGTAGGTAGAATGGCTGTGCACAGGACACTATGTTCCTTAGTAGGTAGAATGACTGTGCACAGGACACTATGTTCCTTAGTAGGAAGAATGTCTGTGCAAATGACACTATGTTCCTTAGTAGATAGAATGGCTGTGCACATGGCACTATGTTCCTTAGTAGGTAGAATGGCTGTGCACATGACACTGTGTTCCTTAGTAGTAGAATGGCTGTGCACATGACACTATGTTCCTTAGTAAGTGGAATGGGTGTGCACATGACACGGTGTTCTTTAATAGTAGAATGGCTGTGCACATGACATGGTGGTCTTTAGTAGTAGAATGGCTGTGCACATGACACGGTGTTCCTTAGTAGTAGTATGGCTGTGCACATGACATGGTGTTCTTTAGTAGGTAGAATAGCTGTGCACATGACACGGTGGTCTTTAGTAGTAGAATGGCTGTGCACATGATATGGTGGTCTTTAGAAGTAGAATGGCTGTGCACATGACACTGTGTTCCTTAGTAGTAGTAGTAGTATGGCTGTGCACATGACATGGTGTTCTTTAGTAGGTAGAATAGCTGTGCACATGACACGGTGGTCTTTAGTAGTAGAATGGCTGTGCACATGACACAGTGTTCCTTAGTAGTAGAATGGCTGTGCACATGACATGGTGTTCCTTAGTAGTAGAATGGCTGTGCACAGGACACTATGTTCCTTAGTAGTAGAATGACTGTGCACATGACATGGTGTTCCTTAGTAGCAGAATGGCTGTGCACATGACACTGTGTTCCTTAGTAGTAGAATGGTTGTGCACATGACACTATATTCCTTAGTAGGTAGAATGGCTGTGCACATGACACTGTGTTCCTTAGTATTAGAATGGCTGTGCACATGACACTGTGTTCCCTAGTAGTAGAATGGCTGTGCACATGATACTGTGTTCCTTAGTAGGTAGAATGGCTGTGCACAGGACACTGTGTTCCTTAGTAGTAGAATGGCTGTGCACATAACATGGTGTTCCTTAGTAGTAGAATGGCTGTACACATGACATGGTGTTCCTTAGTAGTAGAATGGCTGTGCACATGACACGGTGTTCCTTAGTAGTAGAATGGCTGTGCACATGACACGGTGTTCCTTAGTAGTAGAATGGCTGTGCACATGACATGGTGTTCCTTAGTAGTAGAATGGCTGTGCACACACTGTGTTCCTTAGTAGTAGAATGGCTGTGCACATGACATGGTGTTCCTTAGTAGGTAGAATGGCTGTGCACATGACACTATGTTCCTTAGTAGGTAGAATGGCTGTGCACAGGACACTATGTTCCTTAGTAGGTAGAATGACTGTGCACAGGACACTATGTTCCTTAGTAGGAAGAATGGCTGTGCAAATGACACTATGTTCCTTAGTAGATAGAATGGCTGTGCACATGGCACTATGTTCCTTAGTAGGTAGAATGGCTGTGCACATGACACTGTGTTCCTTAGTAGTAGAATGGCTGTGCACATGACGCTATGTTCCTTAGTAAGTAGAATGGGTGTGCACATGACACGGTGTTCTTTAATAGTAGAATGGCTGTGCACATGACATGGTGGTCTTTAGTAGTAGAATGGCTGTGCACATGACACGGTGTTCCTTAGTAGTAGTATGGCTGTGCACATGACATGGTGTTCTTTAGTAGGTAGAATAGCTGTGCACATGACACGGTGGTCTTTAGTAGTAGAATGGCTGTGCACATGATATGGTGGTCTTTAGAAGTAGAATGGCTGTGCACATGACACTGTGTTCCTTAGTAGTAGTAGTAGTATGGCTGTGCACATGACATGGTGTTCTTTAGTAGGTAGAATAGCTGTGCACATGACACGGTGGTCTTTAGTAGTAGAATGGCTGTGCACATGACACAGTGTTCCTTAGTAGTAGTAGTAGTATGGCTGTGCACATGACATGGTGTTCTTTAGTAGGTAGAATAGCTGTGCACATGACACGGTGGTCTTTAGTAGTAGAATGGCTGTGCACATGACACAGTGTTCCTTAGTAGTAGAATGGCTGTGCACATGATATGGTGATCTTTAGTAGTAGAATGGCTCTGTACATGACACGGTGTTCATTAGTAGTAGAATGACTATGCATATGACACTGTGTTCCTTAGTAGTAGAATGGCTGTGCACATGACACGGTGCTCTTTAGTAGCAGAATGGCTGTGCACATGACACAGTGTTCCTTAGTAGTAGAATGGCTGTGCACATGACACAGTGTTCTTTAGTCGGAAGAATGGCTGTGCACATGACACTATGTTCCTTAGTAGGTATAATGGCTGTGCACATGACACTATGTTCCTCAGTAGCAACTTGGAAAGTGATGCTACAAACTACTGTCAGAATAGCTATCTCATGTTTATCCTGTACAAATTAAAACAAATCTGTTAGTAATTTGTGAGTGAAGTAAGACAGACTGGGGATAAAAGATGAACAAAGCATCTGAAAAGCCTGGATATTCAGTATAAATATTAAAAGGGTATCTACAACACTCATGACCAGAGGTCAAGCATGACCTCTGGTTATTTTAATGGTAGTCAGTGAAAGAAAGTAAGAGTTTTTGAGGCATGGTCACTCCTCCCTCAGAGGGGACAAACTGATGATGGGTCTCTGTGAACTGTTGGGAAAGCTGAGGACTTACTCTTTTGGAAACCAGTCATGGCTGATGTTCTAACAGAACTTGTTTGAACTCACATGTAAAGTTCCAATATTATTTAACATCTGCTTTCTTGGTAAAACTAACCTTCAAAGGATAAAATAATGTGGGTATAATGACAGGATGAGTTTAGATGCTGCTTTGCCACTAGCCCAGGAGTTAAAAAAAAAAAACAATGCCACAAAATTTCTAAACAAGCACTTCAGTTATTCCTTCCTTCAAAAATAATAAAATAAATAAATAAAAACACAAACACATTTAGTGATAACTGGACATATGTTATATTTACTGGAAAGCTGTTTAGACATCTGAACTGACTGAACACTTATAACAATTTAATGGAAAATGGCATGTTTTATTCTAGAACTCAAGCTCTGCATAATTTCCAAAAAACATATATTTGCCTTACATATACAATGAGTACTATTTTTATCCAGGATTTTGAAGCAGCTTATTCATTGTCTGACATGCTGTGTTTGCTTTGCAAGCAGCTACAAAATTATTGTAATGCAGCACATGATTTTGACTTAAGTATCTACTAGTCCTTAATTCTCTGCCTTTTTATTCTAATTTACGTGGCTTAGGTGTTAATGAAATATGCATGAAATTAACACTAATATTCATAAATAATCTATTCACATTTTGGTTACGGGTTAGAACACTGATCTTAAAATGATCAGTTGTAGGCTCAGCCTTAGTTACATATAAATGCTAACAACACAGGATAATAGACACATTGCAGCTCTTGCAGGCAATTTCACAGTCTAAATTGAGTCAGTAGTGCAGAAGAGACTGGATTGTAGAAAAAGAAAGGTGTTATCCAGAGAAGAAATTAGGTAATTACAACAAACATTTACCAGAATACATAACTTTCAATTTCATGACAACATAATTTTCTTGTCTCAATTTCAAGTGACCCTTACTACGTTGGAAGGTTATCAGAGTAAAGTTTTTCATGTGCTCTCCATAATGTTACTTGTATGCATGTGCATGGTACACACATACATGTTGTGTCAACATGTATGTAGATGCATATGCATTTTGCTTATACATACATACATATATACACACACACACATATGTATGACAATGAAAGACATATCCACATCAAATGCACTAAACCAAGCAAACTGACAGACAAGGACAGTTGCATATGCAATCCCTGACCATGCATTCACCAACTAAACAAACCCCATTCATAGCAACACATCTCCACAACACATATTTACAGCAAATAAAAACATAAGGAAAACCAAACACACTGTGGTAGTTGATCCAAGCCAGAAAGAATAAGAGAAAAAGTTAGTTTTAGTCATCCAAAATAACTTGTTTAATGACTCCAAGAAGAAAGATGTAATTGTTTAATCCATATAGTATGTCATCTCTTGTTTCAGGCATCATAAAAAAGCATTGTGACTAAGTATTCTAACCCATAACCAAAATGTAAATAAATTATTTATGAATATTAGTGTTAATTTCATGCATATTAACACCATAACACTAGAGGCATATCTGATTTTGTTTATGAGAGGGGTAAGAACATCAAAGGTATTCTGAATGTTATTAGAACAATTCAGGTAAAGTATATATCCAACGATAGATCAAAATGTATAAATGTGGGACTTGCAAAACAATTCAGGCACATCAACAAAGGTCCCTAAGATGCAGTAGCTAAGTTATTCTAAAGTAATTTCTTGCCCAGAAGCCTGTAACAGTAAAAGTGAAGGGATAGTTTAGATGGCCAACTGCCTTTCCTGTCATAGTTTCTATATAGGGAAGATAGAGATGCTGCTGAATTAGAGAATTTATGAGTATTTGAATGATTTCAGAAAGAGAGTATTTAACACTGCACTTTTTAAACATTCTACACAATGTACCAATTAAAAAAAAACTGTTTTTTATAATATATAATGTGAATATTTAACTTAGAGCAGGGTGATAGGAGATCACTGTTTAGTATAAAGAATTTAGATTATTAATAAATGCATTTAATCCCCCCAGTGGTATTAATGATGCTGTCTTGATTAACAGTTTATTAAACATAACAGCAGCCAACCTCTAAATATTTTACAGTGTATATTTAACAAACATTTTCTTTGCATATAATGTTGTGCATTGACAATCATTCTGATCTTCTTTCTCTTACAAAAACCTCCTTTAACCTCACTGAAACTTGGCTTACTAATAATAATCTTATCCTTAACCTTAAAAAGACAAAACTCCTCCTATTACTTCCATAATCTTTTACTCATCTTAAGTTTTCTTTCACCATCTCTTCCTTAATAACACCATCATTTCTTCTGAACCTCAAATAAAGTTACTTGGTTTAATCATCGACAACCAACTAAAATTCATTTTCCATGTACAGAACTGTATAAAGAAAACTCAGCAAAAGCTTAACTTGTAAAGAAACCAACGGTTCCTTACCCCTAACTCCAGAATATCACTTGCTCAGGCCTTTCTCCTTCCTAACCTCCTATACTGCTCTCCAATTCTTACTAACTTACATCTTCTCTTCTATCTAAACTTGAAACTACATATAACAAAGTTGCCAGATTTGCTGCTAACTTGGTTCCGAAATCTCATCACTGTTTTCCACTCCTGAATCTTAACCGGATAGAATTTCCTAACCCATTTCTAAACTTCTTATAATCCATTCCATCTTAAATAAATCATCCCTCTGCCCTAGCATATGCTCTCTTGTCTCTCTCTGTAACCCGTCACGCCCCCTTAGAAGTTCTGATCAACTTTTCTTACAGATTTACAACTCAAAAACATCACTAGGACAAAGCCTCTATTCCTATCTTCATTCTCTCTCTTGTGGAATAAACTTCCCATTACCCTAAGAAATATTACCCAAACACAAGAATTCAAGAAAGCTGTCGGATATTATCTACACAGCTCTAGAAGATGTGCGTGTAACCATCCCACTTCCTCCTTTCTCCGTTTCTCTTCTCCCTACCCTTTCTTTCCTCTCTGCCTCTTCCTTATCTCACATACACTAAAGATTCTAATTTCTTGACCTATAAAATATCCTTCTACCACTCCACTCCTCACCCCTCCAATTTCTGCTTTAATACTGTTATTATTGTTCTAAATCTACTCCTCTAACTTTCTCTTTCATTTTCCCTTTTTTACTTCTTTTCTTATACTTGACAAAACAACTTTTTAATCTCTTCTGCTTGATCACCTTTAATTTGTTCCTAGGCATCCTTGCAACTTTGCTCTGGTCATATATTCTTATTTCCCTTCTAACTTGTCTTTTCACTTTCTGCTACTTCTCTTCTTGTATAATATCATGCTACCTAATAAACTTTGTAATATATACACATTTTTGCTATCTATAAACAAATTTGTTATTCTGTACTCTGAATATTCTGCCTGTATAATTTTCATTTTTTTTGTAGTTTTTTCCTTTTTCTTCTTATATGATTTGTTTTGTAAACTTATGTGTTTTTCACTTTTATACCACATATGTTTTACTTGTTATACTTTTCCATTAAATCTATTTTTTTTTTAAATTTTTGTACATTTCCTTCATTTTAGAGATTTTCTCCTTGGGTCTCCACTGAAAAAGGGCATTAGCTCAGACGGACTAACCCGGTTAACAAATATTAAATAAATAAATAAATATGCATATAGTATAGATTTTGCTAATTGCATAGTCTATTTTATATATGTATTAGTGTATGATTTTAATTGACATTTTTATTGTGTATCTAGGTATAAATACTTATGCATGGTTTTGTCAACTGCTTACTACTGTCATATGACAACATTTTTTTAAAAAACGCACTTTGCTTATGGGGGTTTAAGTTCTGAAGAAGTCTGTGGGTGTACAGATAAAAGTGCTTAACATACAACTTGATTTTTTGAGTTAGATTAATAAAAGAAACACCTTTTCTCTTATACTTGCTGGGGTGGATCAACTACCACATCAAACTTGGATTTCCTGTTGGTTCTGACACGCTGGCTGGTACTTTGAAACATTATCTTCCTGCTGGTAATGAATAAAACCATACTTAACTGTCTATTGCCTATAATATATCACAAATCCAGAAAGGCTGTTGTTGCAATGATAAACAGCCAAGAATGTAAAACACAAAGTAAATTCTCTTTTGAAGATGATCAGATCCTTTTACACCCCATTACCACCAACTTGAAAATACACAAATGTAGGTAATAAAGAGAAAGTAATCATATACCAGCACTTAAACTTTTGCTGTCCATTGAGAACTGACTAGGATTAGCATGCGCATGTTATCCAAGGATCAAAATTACATCATGTACAAGTCATCCAAACATAAGGCAATCATTGATCCATACAATAATATTGACATTTGGTCACATAAACCACATTCACCCACCATATATATATATATATATATACACACACACACACACATATATTTAAAGAGAGACATTTATATACATGGGTCGCTATCAACAAGCTCAAAATTTTCAAGGCCGAAATTCACAACATTGAGCCCATAATGGTGAATGTTTAAAACCTCCATAAGCATGAAGTTCAGAACGCTGAATTAAAGTGAAACAGGAGAAGATGCCAATGCTGTTCAACACCCTCTCCAAATAAAAGAAAGCATGACTCTGTGACAACTGGCCTGAATTGAAATGAAACAAAGCTGTGCAGCACACATATACAAAGAAATATGATTAATTCCCAAATTTAAGGTACATGCTGTGCATACCACCATCTGCAAAAATGGCCGTTGAAATTTTTGTTTGTGCATGTGAGAACATGAAAGTTTGTATTTGATGTGTTATAGATTTGATATAATAGTGTCAGTCAAATGCTGTTCAGTCTATTGTTTCATTGCTTCTTATATGTGTGTGTGTGTGTGTGTGTGTGTGTGTGTGTGTGTGTGTGTGCGTATGTGCGTATGTATGTGTGTAGCAGAATCTTTGCCAGTGAGTTCAGTCAATCAAAATATGTCAGCATCTTCAATTTAAAATTGGAAAGTAATTATGGGAAATACAGAACTCAGAAAAATAGTGGGTAATTAAACTAACTTTTCATATATGTAAAATGCAAGTATTAAAGACGTATCGCAACATGATACTACCACAATAGTGTTACCTTTTACTGAAAAAAAATAAACAAAAGGTATTTACAATTGTGGTAGTTGTGAAATTTGTCAGTATATTTTTGAGGAACCATATATTAGTTTTGAGTATGTAGATAAGACATATGGTACACCCTTTAGATAGAATTATAATTTCTCTGTTGTAGTTTATATTGCCAGTTCATACTGTTTCACCTTTTATGTAGGAATGACAACTAAAATCCTTGCAAAGAAAATTAAAGAACATTTATATACTGTAAAGAAAGGTAATGTTAAGAATACACTATTTTAACATACTCTGACATGTAATGGATTTAAAAAGTGTTATATATGATATTTGATAATTTATCTGTCTATGTATGTGCAAGAGATTTCAAAAATAAATTGAAAATGAAAGAAACAGAATGGCAGCTTAGGTTAAGAGCCAATTCAAACCCTAGTTTAAATGATCCTTAATATCAGTGCTCCTTGAAAAATATGGGTTAAAATGTTTCTAAATGTGTCTTTTATGAGATTTTGGAAACAGTTTTTATTCATTATTTATTTATTAAAGGGTTTTATTGAGTGTTTTTAAGTTTCAACATATGATGTATCATGTGACTTTAGATATTTAATTTGGATTTTTTTTTAATGTTATTGTGATGAAGTGTTGATACTCATAGATGTCAGCATGGATTTTACAGTGTATATTTAATAAACATTTTTCTGTATAATATGCACATTGTCTGGTAGTTAGCTTACATTTAGTTAACTATAAAAATTCAGAGATGATTTCACTCTGGTTGTGTTTGTGCAGTCATGTAGGTAGTATATATAATTTAGTGGTATGAGGGTTGCAGAGCTCCCCATCCCCATGTATTTTGTCATTTTGTGATTAGCTATCCAAGGTATGAAGTAAAACGTCGATAGCATTACATTGGTTACCTTTGTATCTTTATTTCTTTAATGATATGTTGAAGATAGGCTAGAGATTTTCAGTATTCCTGAAGAACGTAAACTTATGGTTTTGTTATAAGTGAAGGTGTTATGTTAACATGTTGTCTTTGGTGGTGAGAATTCTAAGTTCAGTTAAGCAATGCTAGGGCCAAGCAGAATGTAAATTTACTAAGTCATTTGTTAAATGTAACAAGTCACTGGAATATATATCAATATCTTAATAAAAAACAGAATTCTTGCATTCATTTTACATTGAACCTAAACTGGTTGTGAACATATATCATTTGTTTTTGATTTCTGACCATTCTTTTCCTAAGAAAGAAAAAAGAAGATAGCTGGACTAGTGTACGATTAAGCTTGATATTAAATTTGGGAGCAAATATGAATTAGCCCTCAGTCTTTCAGAAACAAAAATACAGTTTCTTACAGGTAAGAAGAGCCTGAAGTTCTAAGATGCTGTGAGCCAAGATAACTGCCACAAAAAAAAAGTGCTTTTAATTAGATGAATTTCATTTCTGCTAACTAGAAAGCTCAAGCAATTAGCTGACATATGTAATGTGGCTATGAAAAAACTAAATGTCCGGCACAGAGATACCTGCATAGTGTCTAGTTGATGAGGCATAGGGTACCGTCTTTGCCTACATGGTGAACTTTTCAGTGTGTCAAAGCAAACCTGCAAGATCGAAGCCTTCCTAGCTGTGTTGGTCACCTCTCTCTCCTTGAATAGAAGGTCTGGTGATATCATGGATAATAATTAGGGCTCACCATTGATGGTCACTCACTGATCAGCTAATGCAGTTAGAATGTGTTTGTCATTTAACTGGTTAACTGAACTCATTATTCTATGCACCTCAATGCCACTTCCTATAATTTGTATTCCATACTCATTGGGAATATCTTAGGCCTGAAGCCATATGTAAAGTGTCTTGTCCAGGGAATGGATCCTCAGTTCTACTGAAGTCTGAAAACAGAAACAGTTATGATTGTAGGAGATTCACAAACACAGCTCCTATGTGTCAGATAACAGTAGACAAAGCAAAGCAAATGAGAGCACTGGAGGTAAAGTATATATAAATGAGAAAAAGCAAACTTTGGACTTTGGAAAAAGAATTCAGATACTTTCCATGGAGTTGACATTTTGAAAGGAAGGTTATTATCAGCATGATTTCAATGGCACAATATGTCAGTTTTTCCCTTTGCCATAATAATTGCAGAACTAATTCCCTTTTAAAGACAAAAAAATAAATATTTACAGACAGTGATGTATACTTGCTTAATAATGCCTGTGACTACTTCTCCCTGTGAAGATAAAAAAAAAAAAACTGAATTAAGTGGACATTATTCGGCACATAGGTTCCACAGGAAAACCCAAAGACATACTGCTCTGTACTAGTTTTTCTGCATCACTTACTTTATTTTATTTAATGATGCATATATGTGTGACCATTTCAGCTGGCTTATTTTGCAGTTAGTCACCAGTATGTTTTTTCAAGGCAGACATTTTGTGAAATACCGTGAAAACTAATGTCAGATTTCCATTGCTCTAATTCACTTTTTAAGTCAAGTTGATGAATATGTTTAGACCACAAAAATGTTCACAAATACTGTAAGATCATTTCTATGTTATAATCTTGACCTTCAAAATCCAGAAATAGAAAAAAAAATACAAATAGAAAAAAATGAAATGTAAAAATGCTGAATAATCTTAGAAGTGAACCTGACTGATTTTATGATCGTATCTAACCCCCCATGACTTCCTTCTTTATTCTGAATACAGGGTTACACAGTGATGGGGAAAATAGTCAGTTGTCCAGAAAATCAGTCATTTAATTTTCTTTAGCATAGTGTGGCATTGAAGTCAGAATAAATAAATATGGAGAAGTGTTTGGGTATAGCAGATTAAGTCCAGTATGGTATGTGCAGATGGTCACGATCCCCCAACATAAAACAATGCTTGTTGTATATCACATTCAAGTAAGTTATAGCACCAGAGGTTTAGGGTCCTTTGCATCCAACTTCTCCCACCTCTGTGGATAGAACAAACAATAAAAAGCAAGGATAGCCCTGAGGAGAACTTTTATAAGGAAAATGCTATGCATGGGTTCTGGATCTATGGACCTCTTACCTGTTTTACCTGATAGCTAAAGTTCCCTTGAGTGCAGTATATTGCTGTTCAGGAAGTTTTTGAATGTCACATTTAACAAGTGAGATTTGAGTAGCCCATTAGGCTCGATGTTTACAGACCTGTCCTGTCCTTGGCTCAATGTCAACTGCTTGCTGAAAAATGCATTGTCCTTAACAAAACTCAACCACAATATGCAGTTCTTCGGTTTCTGAATATCACATTTTACAAGTGAAATTTGGTTAGCCCTGTGAAGGCTGCCAGCCTAGCTAGATAGAATTATGTCCTTGTAAATATTAATATGATACACAGGTTTGTTTGACAAATGTAAGTAAACTGTGTTATGTACTGAACTTCAAAAATGTAACCATGACTGTGTGTGATCTCAAGATAGGAGACAGGATGTCTGCAACTAGAAATTGTTTCTATTGTCCTAAGACAGGGATAATTACTAGGTTTTACATGTAAAGTGTCTTTTATTGCTTTGGCTTCCTGGCAGGTGCAGATCAAAAAGAAATGTTAAATTTTAAGTTCTGTGAGCCTGGGAAACTTAAGCAGAAGTAACAAGAATATTAAGGGCTATCTCAGAAAGTAAGAATAGCATTTTGTATTTGTCTTCAGATCTGACAACAACTCACCAGCACTTTACTTTGCTCTGTAAGTAAGATATTTAGATCTTAGTATTTCTCTTAGAGATGGATAGAAATAGCAAAATTAGGCTAGCTGTTTTCTATATTTATGTCAGACTATTCTACAATGCTGTTGTAAAGTATTTGCTGTGATTTCTGAACTCTCTAATGTCATGGTGTTGAGTTAATAAGTATTGTCTTGTGTTTTTATTATTAAATATTTTAAACCTTTCACCTGTGGCTATTTTGTTTAGAGATAATTTAAGCTTTTAGAGTACTTTCATGCATTCGGTGATACTGTGTAAGCCACTCCTAAATGGTCTTCAAGTCTCAGTCACACTTACCAACTGGATAATAATAACATTGCACAGTAGAATTGGACACCCTTTTGTGCCATTATAGTAGCTGATAGTAGTGGTTGGTGGCAGTCAGGACTACCTTATAGCCAGGGCAGAAGGGGGCAAAGCTGGAGAGCCCGTGCCAGCCTTCCCCAGGAGTGTCTGTGTGCTTGTATATAACTCAAATCTGGAAGTGTGTGTGTGTGTGTGTGTGTGTGTGTGTGTGTGTGTGTGTGTGTGTGTGTGTGTGTGTGTGTGTGTGTGTCAGCTACTTGGGCAGGGATGCAAAGCACTGGTTGGATAGAGAGAGTGCTGGAGATTTTTGCTTGACCACTTGGCTGAGATCTGAACCCTATAGCTGCGCCAGTGTCTTATTGGGGATCTGGAGAGAAGGGGAGAAACCAACAGAGACTGTGTGCTCTAACAGGAAATTGTACTTTAGTGTGTGTGTAGTTATTCTCTCCATGTGAACACTCCTTAATGGTGCAAGAGTTGAGGATTGAGGCTCCTTGATTACTTTGCCAGTACATGGGTGTCACAAGCCCCTTCACTACAGACCCTGTAAAAGCATGCTCTAATTTTTCAATATATAGTGATTTAATACTAACAAATAAAATGCTAATAAATAATAATAAAAGCTGGACAGATTTTTTCAAATGCATAAGAGATTTATGATGAGTCCCTTAGTTGGTGAGTGTTTCTTGACTTTGACTTAGTCACCTTATAAGCAGTGTACACAGAATTTTGAACAATGTAATGAATTTTTGTATTTTGTAGATGGATCTGATGAAGTATTTTAAAAGCAGTTACATTAACTACAGTGTTTAGATAGAGACAGATTTTATATATATATATATATATATATATATATATATATATATATATATATATATATATGTGTGTGTATATTAGCTCTTTCACGGTATCTTTTACTATGTAGAAATACCCCTAGGCATGTATATGGTCCCAAAGTAGACCAATAACCTTGTATACTAATCTAGATGGAAATGTTCAGTCAATCATGGTTTGTTAGATTCTAGCCAACCATGTTATGTTTATTATAGCAACTTGAGTTGCCTACATACATAAATCATGAGTATTTTAACTTGCATCCACAGTAAATGCTCACCCATCTGATAAATAAAAGATATATTTAATGAACATACATGGAACATCCTGTTCTTGAATGACTGCAGACCCATTAGTTGGACTTCTACATGTATGGTCCAGGTTTAAAGATAAAATCAAGCTTCAGGTGGGTGCTAGTAAGGGTCAGGCATCTGGTAACAATTTTCTTTCACAGGGATAGGATGTTAAGACATTCTTAGGTGCAAGAACATTATGAGAATGACTGCGGGCACAATTGGGTAACTGGTGTTTAAAAAGTTTTATGATGATAAAATGTGCTAGGATCCCTGGATGCTTCATGTCTATCCTGCTCCAGGGATACAGTGAGATACCATAATGAAGGGAGATGTCACTTCCTTTGCCTATGCTGATAATGCATGCACGTCCCCTGCTGTAATGTCCCAGTATATAAATCACATTAATCATGAGCACGTGGCAATGCACTACTAAAGAAGACACAGTCAAGGCAGATGCCCGAGAAGAGCTATGGAAAAAATTGAAAAAATATAAAATCTTTACCTAACCCTTGACCTACACAATCAAATAAAGGTTGTTCTTACATTGCTTTTTCTTATAGTCCTAATCTTAGCTTGTGGGTTTTGATATCAGTATATTACTGACACCAAATAGTAATGAGCATGTTAATACTTCTCAACTATACAAATGCTAAAAATGAGGGAAATAACATTTTTGCGGCTTTCATTATAATATCTGTATGTAAGGTCTGAGATAAAATAAACAAAATAGCTTACACTCACCTACTTATAAATGCTAAATAAAGAATTATCTTACAATATAATGGGCTGCTTTCAAGGAGACACATATTATTTCTTTCTCTTTCTGTAATCTCTCTGCTGGTGATTCAGCATAGAAAAGGGTCTCATGGAAAGTCACACAGCCTTTCTTACTGTACTGAATGCACCGCTTTGAAATGTTTCTAGAAACAGGTGCATGAAGGACTTTTCATCACCTGAACTCTGCCATTGTTGAAATGAAATAACAGCTGACCTTCTGCAGGTGTGTAGACATACCTCATCTGTCTTATGGTTATCAGATTTCAGATTTTAAGAAACAAGCTTTAGTGTGCTAGCCCTGAAAATATTAAAAAGGGATCAGCACATGTAATAACATCTCAGAGGCTAGACACAGTTTTGCAGCTGAGAAGTCAAATGAGGAATTCAGAAGGCAATAACAGAAGTTCTTGGCTGTGACAGAAGCCATACTGACTTCTGTGTAGTTTTCTTCAAAAAGAATATACAGTGACTTCTTGCAGAGAACAAGTTAGAAAGGTTAACACTTGTATATAATAAAACAATGTACGCAGAAAATAACTGGTTTGAATTTTTTTTTTACTTATTAATGGGTGATAAATATAATAGAAAGCAACAAATTCTACAATTTAGGTCAGAAAAAGTAAGCTGTAATGTTTGGGAAAACTGTACACAGCTCTACTATACAAGTGAACTGACTAATGTAGTACATCTGTTACATACTTCATCTTATGTTTGCGACATTCAAAACAGATTTCCACACATTATGATCTTTATATCATATTGCTTATCTTTTCTTTGCACGTTATTGGCAGCATTAAATTTAAATTAATTGAAATATTTACATACATTGTTTGTTTCAATACATTGCAAGTAGAGCACCATGTTGTCCAGTCAAAAACTAGCAGTTGTAGTTGTGAATGCAATTTACATTTACACTGTTTTCTTTTTAGCATCTTCAAAAGAGGTTGTATTACTATATTTAGCAATGTGAATGTGCTACAAACTCTTATTTGAATTTTCCAGTAAATAATAAAATATCAGTTAGACTGTTTTTTTTTTTTTTCAGAACTGTTGTACAATTTTTGTGGAATTTTCCAGATTGGGGTTCAGAAAAAATAATGGTGCCGAAATAACATTGGGCAAAGGGCAGATGTCTTAATATTTGCACTATCCATTAGGGCATACTACCTCAACAGTTCTAAATAGTAGGATCATTCTAGCAGACTAAGAGTTGTCAATGGCATAAACTATTGTTGAAAATGAGAAAGCAACTACACAATGCAATTAGTCTCTCTTTTTTTCTCAGCCCTCGTGCCCACTGATGGCCCTGCCACAATTCAGTTTGTCATATCATTCCAGCAGTGAAGCAGCAACCAGTCAAAGCATAGCACCTATCTTAGCAGCAATGAGGGATTTTTCCCGTTTTGGCATTAATCCCACCCCAGGTGGCTGACATGCATACACAAAGGTCAGCAGTCTGTCATATCTTACCTCTGATTTTCATCATATGCATGATAAAGACTATTACATGAATAATGCTTGCATAGCTAAGTACACATCCCTGGACAATATATTGTATGCCAAGAACCTCTTTCTAGTAGATTTCAGATGTGCAGTAGGCTGCGCTACCTCTGTCCCCAGAATTGGTTAAGTTGACATCAGGCACTTACTTTTACCCTCCTCACCAACTTTTCCAGATCTTAGGTAGCTAATTTATCCAGTGTTGTATGTTACAGTCAGGGTTTTATTCCTCAGTGCCCTGGAGCTGCACACCCCTTAAAGGGAAGTGCATGCTTGTCTGTAATCTTACACCAAAATCATGTACAAATGTACAGTTCTTGCTCACATCCTGTGAATAAATAATTATTAAAGAAAATTAATAACTCTAATGATAGTCCATTGGCATTCATTGTTTTGTCTCTCTCTTTATAAAAATAATCCAGATTTAGGCAACACCAGATGCCAAAGGAACAAAGGACAGACTTTCTTTAGTCTCTCATGGAGGCTTGTTCTATAAGCACAGACAAATCCAAATCAGTCTAAGTGCATATATATTTTTAAATATACTGTATGCCAAGTACTATTGAAAAGTGGTTCAGTGACAATCAACTTTTCCTAAATCAAAATAAAACAAAACTGCTCTTATTTCTCCCCAAATCCCACACACACATAAAACACCTTCAAAATACCCTCTCTCAACAATACTGAAATTGAAGTTGTACCTCACACAAAGTTACTTGGTGTCATAATAGATGATCAACTGAAATTTGATCTTCATATTCAAAAGTGCATAAAAACAGCACAATAAAAGCTGGGCATGCTCTACAGAGCAAAAAGATTCCCTACCAACTCCTCAATAGTTACTCTAGTCTAACCAATTCATACCTCCTTCCTTCACTACTATATGCCTCACCCATTTTCACCAACATTCAGATCTCCCTAAGATCAAAACTTGAGCTTTGCAATAACAAAGTAGATAGATTTACAGCCAGTCAGTCATACAACTCCCACCAGTGCTCTGCCCTCAGATATTTAAACTGGCTTGGGTTACCTCACTACCTTACGTTCACTCAACCCTCCTTGCTTATAAAACAGTATATAAATCCTCATCCTGCCCAGCAACCAGCACCATTCTTAACCGTTATCTCCCTAACCACCCTCTTTGCTCATATGAGAAACATCTCCTTGAAATCCATAAACTGAAAAAATATGTCTGTCACTGCTTATATTCCTACTCAGCAGCCAAGGACTGGACCAGAATTCCTACAGATATTAGAGCAATGCCATGTAGTTACATATTCAAACAATCTCTAAAGAGATTTCTCCTTAACTCCTGGATCAGTGCATGTCTTACAGCAGGGTGACATTACACATTACTCCTTCCTTCTCCTTGTTTCTCTCCCCTCTCTTCCTTCTTCCTTCACTTTTCCTTGCTCTTCTTTTTCCCCTTTCCTTTCCTCCTTTCTCTTATTAGTCAAAGCACCAGTTACCTCTCCGATAGCTCCCTACTTTAACTCCATTTCCTAATCTCCACCCAACTGCAAAATCTCTTTCCTTTCTCTTAGTCTTTTGCCCTTATTTAAAATGCTTAATATCTTTGCAGTTGTTTATCACTATTGGTTGTGCTTTACTAGGTGTTCAATATCCTACGATTGTTGTTTAATATTCACTGTATGATTTTCTGATCTGACTTTATTTATCCTGTATGTCGATTCTACTATTTGATACTGCGGTTCATGTGATAATATAATGTAGTTTATTAATTGGACTATGTATGTTGGAGATTTTCTCCCTGGACTTCTACTGAAAACGGGATTCATGCCCAGTTGAACTTGACCAGTAAATAAATAAATCACTAAATAAAATAAAATGTATCATAATCTTCAGATAAGAAGTGCCTTTACAGTCTTCTGTTGAAAGCAAATTGCCTTAGGAGTATGATGACATACAATGTGCTTCCTTTGTAAAATAACTAACACAATGAAAAGTACTTTAAACTATAATATAAAAAAATAAAGCATGTTTTTGTCTTTGCCCAGCTATATCATATTGTGTGGCTTGATATGAACTTAAACAATGTCTAATTTGCATAAAAGAAAACTAGCTAAAAGCATTGGGGCACACAATTAAGAGACACAACAAAATGCTGGATGTAGTTTCAGTGAGAGCAACTAACTTCTCTTACCAACTATTAATGTCCTCTAAGAGTCTGGTAGCTGCAGATATCTCTACTTTTTGCACAGTAAATGTTTTTGGACCTTCCCACAGGGGACTGAAGGTGAAACCGTATATGTTAAGTTACAGAGCATCATTGTTTTAATGATTATTTTCTTAAAAATATTACGTAATAGTTTTTCCCCTTCTACCTTCATATACTATTTGCAACTTGCAGACAATTTAAATATTCTAATTAATGTAACACAGCTGTTTTAAGAAATTAACAGTCATAATGAGATTGCTATGTTGTAGGACCTATGCCATGCTATGAATATAAGTTATCCTGAGAGTGAGAAGAATTTCACAATTAAATATTTTCTTCTTGTTCCTGTCACTAATACTGATTTCAAATAGTTGCCTTATAATGGATCATTGCAAGGCTGAACATGTACCTTCTTGTAAGCAACTTGATTTAATGATAAAGTATGTAACAAGATTAGTTATATGCATAAGTGAATTCATTATTTTTTTTGATTAACTAAGCTTTGCCTTAAAAATAAGCTTAAGTTTTGTTAAAGCTTTCCTTTAATTCCTGAGAGACCATAAACTGAGAAAGCTGCAAACCCTGAATCAGAAATTAGTACACGTATATAATCTAATGATTATTGTAAGATAATTTCAGACATCAAATTATATTCCATTTACTACACCCTTCTAGACCTTGTAGAAAGCCAAAGGCCCAGTTTTGCTTGAAAACCAAATATTTTTTTCTTCAAGGTTTGGCAACATATGGTCAGGTGACCATATTCTACTGTACTGTGAATGCTGTAAACTTCAGTCAGTAACATCCGGTTCACTCTAAATAGGTGTACATATTGTATTCTTTTTTCCAAACATGTGTAGATAATAACTCATTTTATAATTGCTCAGAATTACTGTTATTTGTATTTTTGCTAACCTTTGACAGTGTTCTATTTTCTAAATGTGCTTTAAATTATCACATTTTATTGTATGCTTACTCTTCATCAGCATAAGATCCTGGTTTGAAGCCCACCTCCCAGTTAACAAAATACATTACTCAGCATATCTCACCTGTGGAATAGACTCCCCTCACAGATATAGCAGAGTGATACACTATCTTCCTTCAAACAGGACCTGGATAAATGACTTCAGTGGCCCAGCTCTCCTTGTGATGAGACTTACAGTCTGGGGTGGGGCCTGACAAGGTACAAGGGTTGCAAGACTCAGTAGCCTTGGACTTCCTGTTATTCTAATGAACAAATGAATAAATTCTTACCCAGAAATGACCCTAAACCTTTGACGACATGCATGTTCTATGAGTTACTCAGTTGTTTGTAACTGAATTGGATAAGTTGTGAACTGCATGTCATCCTTTGTATAACATACATAAGTGAGATCTGCTCACAAATAATAGGGCTATAAATATTTTCACTTTGGATAATACATTGCATACTTAGAATATTGTTCTTTTGTTTGAATCTCACATTCTTTAGAATGCTTGTGTTTTATTTTATTCTGTTATTATTTTTAATATTTTATTTTATTTTATATTAGCTGTCTGTGTTTATGTTTGCAAGTTTAACTGCTTATAGACGCCAATCATAAACATAATACAAGTGCATTTTATCTGTTTATATAACCTTGTTGTGAAGCATATCTGCTTCTGCCCCTAATATAGTTCAGTAGTATTTAGTTATAAGAACTGATAAAAGTGGTAGCATTTCCAAATACTTTCCAAATAGATATCAGGCTTTGGACACCCTCCTAGTGATCAGCACTCTAAATGTTGATCAGTAACATCTGAGTCAGGGTTTGTACTAGGAAGATTGATATTGTAGTGATGTTGGTGATTTCTCTTTTCACCCAGATAGTGCAGTTTTAGAGTTGGTATATATAAGTAACAGAGGGTGTGAAGAGAACCATTCCCTCATGATGGGGTCCCCTATGCAAAACAATGTTTTTTGTGAATTTTCTAATCCCAATTGAAGATCAGAGCTAAGTGATTCCAGTAGACTGTGATGGATGCTTTGTGAAACAGTGATAGTTCCATCAGACATTCAGTAGTAAGGCCTGCCAAATATTGCCCAGGATATATAGGGATACATTTGAGCATGGTGGATGGCTTCAGTTGGATAGACAAAATACACTGCATGTGTAAAGTAGACATGCATAACTAAGCAAAAGCATATTGGTATAGTAAGCTTACAGCTGTACTTCAAAGGGGCAGATGACATGAAAGGAAAATATACGCAAAGCAGATTAGCACATTATTTTCCTTATTATTTGACCACTTATTTCTGATATGGAATTGCGTTGTATTACTTCATGTACTAAATGATGCCATTTATTCAGTTTTTAGCTGTAATTCCTAGGCTGTAGCTGAAATGGGTTCTTTATGGATCAGTCTAGTACCACAGCCAACAAATCTAATAAATAAGTAAACATATATAAAGGTTACAGTAAATAGTGGGAGCAGATGCTTGCAGTAGCTTGTTGAAAAGTAAAAAGAAATCATGTATCTGATGAGAAAGACCAGTTAATGTATGTCTAGCAAGTTGGGCACTCATTGATTCCATGAAAAGGGAGAGAAGTGGAGTATAGGAAAGTAGGAAAAAGGGGTATAGCAAACAGAGGTATACACAGCAGGAAGGCAGTAAAATAAAGTAGGGTTAGGGGGAATGTAGGACAGCTTTTGTGGATCAAGATATATTGCATAAGAAGGAAAGAGATGAGGAATGAAAGGCACAAAGGAGGACAAAAGGAGGGTCAGGTTAGACAGTGGGAGCTCACAAACAACAGTCCATACAAATAGGAGTGGATGTGCATCTAGAAGTGAGAGAAATGGTATACACATAAGCAAACAGTAGGTAAACAGATAGTGTGGAGTACAGGCAGAATGTCAACTAATGACCAACCTAGCTGGAGGTCACCCTGACCCAGAAGATTGCAGACATGGGCCAAGGTGACCAGTAGAATGGGCCACGCCAACCTCTGGTGGTCTAATGACATCAGTCAGCTGGTCTAATGAGTAGAAAACCTACTATAGTAAGACTGATACATGGTGACTCAGTATGTCCTTGGCCAGACAAATGCCACCGCACAACATGTTCTAGCTCTAGTCGACCTGTGGAATGTGATAGACCTGGACTACCTGTCTGGGATGGGCTGCAACCACAGTGAGGAACTCCTTCCCTGCTCACCTGTATCAGGAGGGGAAGAAGGAAGTGTCTGCTACTGCTATGGCTCAGCTAAACCATCACAACCAGCATAAGGAAAACACAACAGGAAAGGTGCCTTTTGTGAGGAGAATCCATAGCTTGTATTGCATACATAGTACAGGTATGGGAATATGATGTCACTAAATCTGCCATGCCATTGATGTTAGCTGCCTTCTGCAGCAGCTGGCAGCATTCTCCTCTCACTTTATCCATGCTTAAAGACAAAAGGTTTATGCAAGCCATTATATATACCATACAGGCATAAGTGAGCCACTGATTATAGTGGAAAGCTACAGTCTCCATGTATTTGTAAGCAAATAGAAGCCTGACATGGTGCTCACATCCCTAGAGAGGAACTACACTAGCATGTGTATATGCACTAAAGCAGAAATAATAGATGATGCCCACAGCTAGGACAGCTAGCTATGCTAACACAAGTAGGTACAATGCGGCCACGTCTCACAGGCACACTACAATCTGCCATACTGCACCAAACAACACAGCTGCATGTACATTACAGCTACCAAAAACAGCCCAAGCACAGCATGCACTCATCTACAACAGCCAAGGCATTTCCTGGGCTACATTAGTAGAAATAAATCTCAGAAACAGAATTGTGAAAGACAGGAAAACACATCATTAACTGTGATAAGGGTCCCGGGTTGAGAGATTTTCTAAGTTCTGATTAATGAAGTCTGAGATAATGTACTCCATAGCCTTACATATGAGGCTAGTGAGACTAATGGGGCAATAGTTACCAGGGTCCATGGTTGGGCCACCCATGTGTATTAGCATTGCAATAGTTTTTTCCAGACTTCAGGAATATATCTAGTGGAAAGGCTTAGATTAAAGAGTTTCAATAAGTGTTCAGAAATGTCATTTTTAACACTGATAATCAGATATCCTGGTATGTTGTCAGGGCTCATGGATGTAGTATTCTTACTTTGTGAAAGTGCTGAGAGAACTTGCTCCATAGTAATTAAAGAGGATGGCTGAGATG
Source organism: Protopterus annectens (assembly GCF_019279795.1). Classification (NCBI taxonomy): domain Eukaryota; kingdom Metazoa; phylum Chordata; order Ceratodontiformes; family Protopteridae; genus Protopterus; species Protopterus annectens. The sequence continues at coordinate 478,136,233 of NC_056750.1, forward strand.
GTAGAACCTGTGGGATAGTTATAACTGTGGGTGGAGTAAAAGTTGCGCTACATTTGTTAGCTAGAATATTAGCTTTCCTTTGCATTGGAGAATGTAGTATTTTTGTGGACTATATCTGAAACTTGTTGGGTGTTTGTTCTTAACTTCCTGACATAGTTAAAAAAATATTTCTAGTTATTTTCGGTGGATATTTTAAGTTCATACACAGCTTTGAGCATCTTCATGGTTCTCTTAAACTCTCTGTTAGCTTGCTTAAATATGCTCTTAAGGTAGGTAGAATGAGACCTGTTATAAGTATTAAGCAGTTTCTTTCTCTTGTTATAATATTTATTTATATGGGTATTCCATGAAAGGGGCTTGTTTTTAAACTTCTCATTATATTTGTTGCAGACAGGGATTGCCTTATCAATAGAAATATTTAAGTGGGAGTCGAACTCGGAGGCAAAAGTAGTAGCTTTAGCAATGGGATCCTGCAGAGGAGGAATGCAGCAGAATTTATCATCAAGTAACTAAAGAAGGCTTGCTTTTGAGAAGTCCATTAACGCTAAAATATTTACAGGGGAAGTACCACCAGTCTTAAAGGAAAAGGTCACTAAACTGTGATCTGATTTAACAAGACATGACAATACATATAAAGCTGGGCAGGAATTGCCCATATTTGCAAGAACAAAATCCAGGATACTGGGGCCCCTAGTAGGATGCTTGACTGTCTGTGGAAAAGAGTTAGCATTTATAAACTTAAGGAAGTGCTGGGCATGATGACTATTGGCAGCGTAGTTCAGCCAATTTATTGTTAGATAGTTGAAGTCCCTCAGTAGAAAAGCCTTGAATTTAATGAAAATTTTACCTAATGTGCTAAGATATCTGCCCTTACTTCCTACACCCAGAAATCTTCATGGTCGAAGCAGAGCAGATCATCATATGACTTCTTACATTGCTTACCGGTACATGGATTCTAGTTGCCATGGTAAACTGGTCCTTCCATGTTATTGTAGACATTCACAATATGGAATGGATCTGCATAACATTCCAGTTGTTCCTCCCTGAAATGTATGTGAAGGAGAAGTAACATTATTTTTCTCTCCTTAATATACCAGGCAAGTGTCTTCTGTGTAGCATCAGCATCGAAAGCCATCCCCATGAATCTGCAAAAATGGAAATTGGCAGCCTGAGAATTATGGCCTGCATGGGACTTTGAATCTGTACTAGTGCAACCTAATGTTAAAATGTAGCATTACATGCATAGCATGCATACTTGAGCAGTTGAACATTGCATGTTAGTGGCAAGAAGCCGAAGATGAGCATGCCCTATGTAGACATTATGTCACAGAGGCAGGTTCTTTAAAGCAGTGGTGCATGAACCCTGGCAGAATCTAACCTCATTAGCATATATGTTGTAAAAAATCAGTGTGTATTAATGACATTATAGTTATCTTCATTTTCTTTTCTAACCATGCCATCTGCTGAATAGCCTGGCCAGTTCACATCTGTCAATGCTACTGCACTATACGTAAACATAACCTTCGTATCAATATGGCCTATTCTCATCCTAGGTGACACGTGGCCTCCAATGGTGGAATATAGCAGAGTTTAGACAAGTTTAGCCCTGCAAGAACAAAAACCTGCTACAAGTACTCAGGACCCACGGAAAAAGGTGATCCCCAACAGACTGTGTTAGACAGTGTGTAGTACATATTGGTCCACAATGTCAGTGGCAGAGATGGGGGGTATCATAAAACATAACAATAAGGTAGGCCTAAAATAAGGTATGTCAAGTAGTGACAGAGTGGAATTTAACTAGAAGGGGGCATTCTCCTACTGCAGCCCTCCTAGATAAGGTATCATTCTTGGCATTCCTGTGTGGTGACACAGGTTCTGAGGTTAATAGACTTACTGCATGTGATATATAGCAGCTCTACCTAGATTGACAGCAGGGAGTAAATACTGAGAACTGCCTTTGTGCTTCATACATGTATTTGTTATTTACACTCTCTGGACTGCAAACACAGATAAGTATCTCATTAGTGCCACCATGTATCCAGGTGTCACTTGCATGCATACTACAGGCATACCTCTCAACTTCCTAATGAAGAAATCTCTACAAATCCTCAAATAATGGGAGGACAAAGGCCCAGAATAGGGACAGATTTTAATATCACTCTTAGAAACTCAGAATTTACTAGAATAAGAAGATATGAAGTCTAAAACTCAAATGTGTATCATTATTTAGTGACTTCGGTCCTCATTGATTTGTCAGAAAACCAACATTTTATTAGAAACAGACCAAAATATGAGACAAAAATCTGGACGTTCTGTGAAAATCTGGACAGTTGGGAGGTATGACTACGGGCATCATAGCTTGCAGTGTGGGTATTGTCACTCTGATATTTCATGTATTGTGTATTTACCAAACTACTGCTACAGTGTCTGCTCTAAAGGCAAGGATAGGACAACAGGCTTATAGTATCATTTGCACAGAGTTTGATGATGATGATGGTGCTAACATGTAGATAGCTCACATCCCCTGGACACATCAACAGTGTTTTTTCTCCTTCCTGGTCATATACCCATTTCCTAGCATGTCACTGTGGCCTCCCCCATATTTGATGCTCTTGAGAATGCACAGCATAAGGTCTCACCATTTTTGTCAGGGGGAATCCCTTTGACTGACAGCATTATCACTACTGTTTCTGAGCCTGTGGTAGCAGATCAGTATACCATATCTGATATGTGGATACCCACCATAAGGGAGCCTACCGGTTGTTCAAGGTGCTGCCTACTTTCACAGACTGCCCCAAACATGGGTGTGGCATTAAGTTTCAATCAAAAAATGTACAGGACTGTCATACAGCAACAGTTTGCAGCTTCACACAACAGCCTAGGGATGATTGGCATGATGCATGGCCTCCAGTATTTCCAAGGCCTCTGGGAGACATTGGAGTCAGGCCTGATGGCATTACTGGACTCTTGTGGCCCATGCTGACATGCATTGCATCCATGGCCACCTCCAGGTAAACTTTAGCTAATGCTTCCATCAGTAGTTTATTCCCCAGTATTGTACATGGGCAGCATGTATCCCTGTGGTGGTTGCCTGCATAGGACAACCATCACAGTGAAAACAGGTTGCTTGTGGGTGTCCATACTACAGACATGCTCAAGGTGTAACATCTTGTGCAATCCTTATACAGGTCCGATTCTGCCAGTTCAATCATTTGTCTATGTTCAGGGAAGTCCTCTCGACCAGTTATGTCTACTCTCTGCAGGGGCCTTAAAGGATAGACACATAGTGCCTCTCTTGCACCTTACCATTATAATGGCCACAGTACAGTATTCTGTAATGGCTCATCCACCTAGTCAACACAGCAAATCATCTATGACAATGATAGCCCCCTTCTCTGTGACTCACATCTCTGCCTCTGATGACTGGTCACTCTACCCACGGTGTTTGTGTAAACAACACTGTGTTCTTAAGCACCCGTGCAAAGGAAAATCGCTGTGACTCACATCACCCTCCTTCCAATGTGGTAAAATTGGAGATATGCGATGCACAGTGTGACTCAGCTATGCACTGCCCTGCATAGCCTGTAAAGAACATTTGTTTCACCATATTGTTCTGTATGACATCACACTGCCACTGCATACATGTCAGGGTGCAAGTGGAGGACTGAACATTATCATTTTATCTGCACCATTGTATATTGTGCTTGATGTCATAAGATGTTTATGGTGAGGCTACTGGGTTTCATTGCCAGCTGCACTGTTGCTGAAGATTGTTGTGCTGGGTGTTTGTGGCAGGTCCTGCTGTTGTGGGTGTGGAAGCTCCTAATAATGCTGACTGAGTTTGCCTGCCTCTTCTGGATTATATTATGTACCTTTTATGTAGCATGCCACTTACAGCTGACAGGCTATGTCAGTGTCCACCAAGGATGTGTTTAAGCAGTGGGACTGAGATTTCAATAAGTGGAACACACTTGCTCCAATATTCTGGCTTTGGGAATAGGTGGTGTATTGAAGATGGTCATATGCAACCCAGAAAGAATGGCTAAACATCAGCTATAGACCTAGGGTTATCCTACATCACTTGCAATACATTACAGACATATGGGGAAGTACAGACATTGGGGGGGGGGGTAAGATGTGTATAGTGCTACCTGTGGCTTTGGTAGGCTGGTGTACTAGTATGCCTGCAGTTACCTTCTAGTTGGCCCTGTGGGAAGTCTCCATGCAGGAAGCAACAATATGGAAGATTAATCTGCCATATATAGCAACCATGGTCCCTGCTGTACAGACACATGGTTAGAAACCTCTGTGGTTTTGAAAGTCAGTAAAGCACTTCCTGCTCTTACACTTTTCTGTAACTTGTAGTATCTGAAGCACATAAAGTTCCTTGTACTACAAAGAAACAAAGAATTATGATTGTGTCTCACCAAGCAAATCCCTTTATGATGTGTTCTCAATATGGCTGCCAAAATTCAGCACTTCAAGCTTCACTCTTACGGTAAATCTTTTATCATCTATGTCTGGAACACACAATAAGTTGGTTATTATTGGAGGCTTAATAATAATACCTTTGTATGCTAAACAGTAGCTACCTGCTAGCAAACTATGGAGTGTATAGTCCTGTGAAAGAAATATAAGTATTGCTTCTCTTAACCAAATTCTTGAGCAAAACACTTTAATGATTCTTACTCGGAATTTGGACACCTAATCAGTTTATAGGCTGCAGTGCTGTCTGCGTCAAATGTAGCCAAGTTATGTGACTTCTTAAGTCATATTCGGGATCCTGCATTCTGCATCAGCAGTCACTATGACTGGGAATATTAATCGGATAGATTGCAATCAGTGAACATTGTTTCTGATTTTACACTGAATTACTCTTTACAGTAGCCCACAGCAATGATAATAAATGTCTCATATCTTCACAGGATCCAATATAAAAAAAGAAATGCATTATTATTTATAAAATAGGTCAATTAAAAGTGAGAAGTCATGTATATATTGCATTCTATAGATATATCAGCTATAGTTGAGTAGCTCACAAAACATTGCCCCCACACATAAAAGGACATGCTATTTAATCTTTAATCAGCAGGATATATTGCATCCTTGCAGAAATGATTCCTACTGTCAACTTACCTCCTATACAAGAACATAAAGCAAACAAATACTGTATGACAGAGGTGCACTCACATAAAAATCCTGCCCACAATAGACATTCTAAGTATATATTCCCTTAGCAACAAAACTGATGTATGCATAACCAGTTCTTATTATGAAGGCAGCAGCCTAATCATTGTATAGCTCTGTTCTGTAGCAGATGACAGCATAATCAAGAAGGGCGATCAGCTGCTACACAACTGTCCTACACGTTTTTAATGAGTGTTTTTTTTTTTTTTTTTACAATCACACATTCAGTTTATGTCCTCCATCAAAAACAATTGATTCCCTTTATACAATGCTCAAGGGATTTCCGTCCTCCAGAGACAGTAATAGTAGGATCACATTGACTAATAGTCTACAAAACTGTCCATCTTTAAACAAAGAAAAGTGTCTGCTATGGTCCCATTCTTGCTGGTATTAACATGTCTATATTGCAGGACTCTTCTCTTCATTGGAAAAAAGACACATTTTTTTTTACCTCATCTGACATTTGTGAACTTACGCATTTTAATTGTTTTGTGATTGCTTGCTAATGGGTTTAACAAATACTTGTAAATTTCCAGTCTTCTAACAAGCTGACTAGGTTTTAAACATGGAACTCACGGGTTGTAGTTTTATGCGTCATGCCAGTGTTGTGGCTCAGCAGGTTGTATACTCTCCTGACATGTCAGAAGGCTCTGAAGGCTGTGGGTTCTATCTCCTTACCAACTGTTTGGATTCACATTCCTATACTGGCATTACATCGTAACATTTGCTGACTGCTGAACTCCAATAATCTCATCCTTTGGATGAGAAATTAAACAAAGGTAATATCTGCCTGAGCCGATGGTAGCTGAGTTGAATGTTAAGGTTCGCAAGGTAATTGTCAGAAAGAGTAGGAAGGATTACCTTCATATAAACATACACACATACACATACAAAAATGAGAAATATAAGCAGTTCCATCAAGCATTACAGAATCACCCAGATAATTCAAGGTTTCAAAATGGAAATATAAAGCATGCGAGTACAAATGAATAGATAAATAAGGAACAATAAGTATACATCAAGCCATAACCTCTTCTGTTTTATCAAAATAAAATAAAATAAAAGCAGCCTAGACAGCTAATTACATATTCAGGTTTACCACCCTATCAAGGTACAAAAAACAGCAAAGTCATCCGCAGAATATTGGATCCTATGATGCTTTGAGACATTGGTATCCTCCCCTCCTCCCCACACTCACAACAGGACTCTGAGTTTTGCACTACTTCTAGCTTACACCAAATATGATTATATAACTTTTGGTTAAGTTCTATAAATAAGTGAAACCTATCAAATCGCATGTTATAGGACACAAAAAGTAGAGAAAAATTGCCACCATACTCCTGGTCTGTTAATGAGGTAGCCATTTTTTTTTTATCTGGCATAATCTTAATGATATTACGTTTAGAGTTTTGGGGGTATGTTAATAATACCATGTTTAGAGATTGGGGGTATGTTAATGAAAATACATTTAGAGATTGGGGGTATGAGGTAGAATCTTCACATTAGAGTTGCAGGTGAGAACAACCTTGTCACAAAGTAGCTTTAAAACAGTATGAATTGTAATTTTTATCTATAGGGTTCATAGGCAATGGTGAAAGGACATATTCAGTAACCTGAAACAACAGGATATTAAAGTATAACCTACTCAAAAATGAAATGGCTGGGTCATTAAACACTTCCTGACAGCAATTTCACATAATGTTTGCATGCATTAATTCTTAAGCTTGTTAATGTCTAGTGATGGCAACACTATAGTCTTTGTCCCTCAAATGCTAAAAAACACAGTTTGTAAAAGGTTAAGACCTAACTCGCTGCTTCTTCCCCCACACCTTTCTGAACAGCAAAGGGGATTTAACAGAGTACATGTGACTGTTTTGTACCAATGAGCAGCATTCTTAACTGGTAGATTACAAACCTTTAAGATGACCAGAGTCCTCCACCTATTCCAAATTTCTATATCCTTTTTAAGTACAAAGCGAAGTATATCACTTTTGCAATCTGTGTTCATTTTGATGCACTCCAGCCAAGTCAAATTGTATATTGCTAACAGACTCTAACAATAATGCTAACATCTATGTAATAAAAAGCATAAGAAATGCTATCCTTCCCTTGTGTACTACTGAAAGAGGAGGATATGATATCATCTACCATGTTCTGAAGCATTATGAGACATAATTCATCCTGTGACAGCTACAAAATGCTCTCATGTAACTATAAAAGACTCCTTCCAAAAAATCAGGAAGCCTTACTGCTTCCTTTTGCATATTTTAGGGAAATATAATGTTTCCCCTTACATGACATATGCTATCAATCCTTCACTAAACCCTCATCTGACATGCATAGATTTTCACACATCACTTACTTTCACAAGATGAATAAAATGGAAGGTAAGAACAGACATTTATTTTTTGTGCCATGTTTCTGTGATCACAGTGGATGTATTGCTTCAGCCTGTATCTGTTTATAAAGAAAGCCTTAACAGTTCCTTCTACCCTACCCCCTTTCAGAGAAGACTGCCCCCTTCCTCCCTAAGTACTGATAAGTTATCCTTACCTAACATAAACAGCAATCTGTTTCTATCTTCCGCTTCTCCCTCTGCTAATAGCAGTATGCAGGTTGACCTTGAGACCCAGCCACCACTTACTCAAATAGCTACACTAACCAACCCTTGCCACTGCTTCATTAAAGGACATCTTATTAACGTCAGGATGTACCTTTAGTCTTTACCACTTCTAACACTGTGGTCTTTCATGGCAAAACTGCCTAAACCAGGCCAAAGAACACAGATGATCTAAAAGTTGAAAGCTAGTACTTTAAGCAGGCAGTACTTGCAAGTATGCTGCCAAAGGACCTATCTGATATGTACATCCCTGCCGTCCATCACCTAAAATACATTATTGTAGGGTGCAGCTTGTAGACCTGCTAGAAAAACAAAGAGCATGTGTAGTTACCTGCATTTATGTCTTCCCTAAAGCAACATTCACACAAACCATTTGTACAATGTTTTAAATTTCAACACATCCTTCACTGACTTCAGTTTGTGATCTAGAATGATTTTAATAAAGTAAACTGTATCAGTGCACATGAATAGGGTAGAATTAGCATTAGTATGATTAATCTTCCCAACACTCAAGCATCCCATGGAGGCTAGCAGACTGCCTTCATCTCTTTCATCTTCACCCAGTTTCCTTTTCCAATTTTTATTTCCTTAGAGCTTCCATATTATCAGGGGAACTCTCAATATTGATTAGAATATACACAGAGAAAACACTCAGATGTGACATGACTTCCCTGCTGACTTAATATTCCTGGGTCAGTCTTATGTTTTATTCTGATTGCTAGACTTTTTGTTTGAAGGGAGGAGAAAATCTCCTTTAGTAAATGTATTAAAATTCTACTCATTCACCACCAAAATAGTAGGGTTCTGAAGGATCTTGAGCTTCTGTCTCAACTGCTGCAGTCACCTCAGCTCTCTGTTGCATCTACTTTGTTTTGCATTGGACAAAAAGGCAATGTAAAATCCAGTCCTGCACAACTGGTACAAGATGTCACTCAACACTATGTACTGTAATGCACAATGAGAACTTACCCTTCACTAAGTAAAATGAAATCACTCTCGCTTTCTAAACACAGAATATTGGGTAGTTGTTGAATATGACAGTGAGAGTTGTGGAATCAGATTATGGGCCTCCAAGCTGTATTTCATATCCACATCTTAAACAAAACTTTGTTAGGAGTTGAGACAGAACCTCAGATAACTGAATGATGGCATTGTAACAAACCAGTAAGTCATTCTTGGAAATGCTCTCAGTCCTAAAATAAACAATAGTAAATTTCATGCGAGCCTTAATAGAGAGGGATAGAGGGAACTCCTAATAGAGTTCCTAAAAGATCCTAAAGAGACAAAAAAAAACACCCCCCACAACCCCTGCTAATTAAATATACCAACTCTGAGATCAGAGTACAGTGAGGAAAATGGTAAATATACTGTTCCACGTTGTACAACTATGTCCATTTAAATGGTTCAAAGTTTCAAAACTTCGATCTTATAGGTTCATAGGTGTGTACTCGGCTAATGGCCCTGGAGCCTTTACGAGCCTAGACCATAGGATTACCCTGGCATCCGACCTTAATTCCCAATGCCTCTGGAGTGATCCCTGGGGTGAATTTTCTATTTCCCATCCACTCATCAAGAGTTCTCTTGAAGAGGGCCAGTGAGGTGCTCTGCTTGACATGTATGGGAAGTCAATTCAATAGCATGGGCAGTGTCTGGGTTATGAACCAGTCCCTCCAGCATGTTCTGTTGATTTTGGTAATGAGGTTGAGGTCTCTGGAGTGTATGGTGTGGAGGGATTTGGATTTCTTTAGATGTAACAATTCTAACAGAGCTGGGTCAGACATGGCTTTGTAAGTCAAGCAGCGATCGCCTCTAAGTAGAAGATATGAGACAGAGAATAGTTGGAGTTTTTTGAGTCTGTCCATATAGGACTAGTGTTTAAGGTCTAGGATTCTCTTTGTGAGGTACTTTTGTGGCCTCTCCAGTTGTTTCAGGTGTCTAGTGAGGTACATCCCAAATGGGGCAATGTACTCAATGATTGGCCTAATGAGGGAAGAGTAGAGGGAGACAATTACCTTTTTCTTCCTGGATGCAAAACCCTTAGTAATGAAATGTGCCATACAGAAGGACTTTCTGACCACTGTGGCAATGAGGTGGTTAAAAGAGTGGTTGCTGCCAACCTGTGTTCCCAGATTTCTTATAATGCATTTTGTGTTCAGTGGACTACCATTGATGTGGTAATTCATGGGAACTGTGTTTTTCTCAAGATGGATTGTGAAGATTGGGTGAAGATGGGTGAAGGCTGCCATCCTAGCCAGATAGAATTTTGGAGATAATTCTGTCATCTGTAAATATTAATGTAAACCACAGGCTTGTTGTCTTAAATGGTATAAATAGTGTTACATGTGGAAATGGAAAAAAATGTAGCAACAGTGCACTCTACTGACCAAGTAAAGCATGTTGTGACCCTTTGATGTAAACATGGCTCCAGCCGGTCTAGATGAAGGAATTCTTGCTATTGTTTTAAGGCCAGAGTTAATGGCCAGAATTTGCATGCATAAATGTCCTTTATTGCTCTGGTTTCTGCCCAGAGGTGAAGAATGATGTAGTTTCTGTTAGCCTGGGAACCCATGGAAGTGTGAAGAATGATGTAATGCAACCCAGGGAAGTGTGAAGAATGCTGTAATGTGAACCAGGAATGTGATTTTAAAAACAGAGAGAATCAAAGAGCATTAAGCATTTTTGTCTTGACCATCCAACTCCCAGCACTGTCTTGCTCTATATGTAAGTTTATCTTAGACTTGTGTTTTCTCTTAGAAATTGTTAGAAACTAGAAAGATCAGACTACATGTTTTACTGTGATGTCAGAACTGTACTACTGATTTATTTTAAGATTTTCTCTGTGATCTCTGAACTCCTGACTAGCACTGTGTAGTAAAACGTATTGTCTTGTTATTAAATATTTTTAAACCCTTTCAACTGTGGCTGTTTTTGTAGAGATAATTTAAGCTCTTTAGAGTACTTGCATGCCTTTGGTAAAATTGTACAAAGTCACTCCAATAGCTTTAGCCGTGGGCTATACTACCAATTGGATAATAATACTGTGCAGTAATAAATGGACACCCTTTTAAGGGCTTTTGAGTAGCTGATAAATATTAGTGGGTGGTGGCAGTTGGTACTACCATATACTCTGGGAAAGAGGGGCACAGCTGAAGAACCTATGCCAGCCTTCCCCAGGAGTGTCTGTGTGGTTGTATAAACCCTTCTCAAAGTGTGTGTGTGTGTGTGTGTGTGTGTGTGAGAGTCATATTAATCAGTGGCAGTGGTGGGATTCGAACCCATGCCTCCATGGCAGTGGTGGGATAGCCACACCACATATTAATTAGTTGGCAAATACAAATTGGCTTGTAGTGGTGTGGAGTAGAGTGAATTCCTGTAGCTTGTGTACAGTGAGCTTTGAAGGTGTTTTGTACTCTAAATCAGCCACGCAGTAAATACTCAGAGTTCAGATCACAATTGTTTTATTTATTTTGTTAGCTTAGTTAGTCAGGGTAAGCAGGCAGCATGTCAGCAGAGGAGTATGGAAAGCTGACAAGGAGCCAGCTGGTGGAGATGTGCCAGGCTAGGGGACTGGTGCATGGAAACCTGACTAAGGCAGACCTCATTGCAGCCTTGGTTACAGCTGCATCAGAAAACAGCAACCAGGAGGACGATCAGACTGGCAGTGGAGATATAATACCCTTGGAGAATGGACAGCTCAATCTTTCTGCAGATGACTTAAAATCCATCTGGAGCTAAAGAGACTTGAGTTGGAGGCTAGGCATTTGGAGATAGTAGCAGCTGAGAGACTGAGGAGTCTACAGGATGGAGAATGAGAAACTGCTATGCCTGGAAGCCAAGGAAAAGGAGCGGCAGAGGAAGCATGAGAGGGAAATGCTGACTCTTCACCAGAGACATGGATGTAATGGAGAAGGGAGTAACTGGACCTCAGAAGCACAAAAGGTCAGTAATTTCTTCTGCAGTTTAAAGAGGGGGAGAAATTTTGATAGTTTCATTTATATGTTTGAGAGGTTATGCAAACAGTATGGTGTTGACCAAAGGCTCTGGGTATGGTTCCTTACCCCATTACTCCATGGTAAAACTGTAACCGTTTTGTCAAAAATGTCTGACGTTGCATGTTTTGATTATACTGCTGTTAAAAATTACTTGTTAGAATTGTTTAAGCTAACACCTGAAGTGTATAGGTAAAAGGTTCGTGAGCATAGACGCAAGGCAGATGAAAGTGTGTGTCAATATATTGCTGAACTGAGCACTTATTTCCATACTTGGGTGAGTGGATGTCAGGTCACCACTTTTGAAGGGCTGGAAGACCTTTTGGTTAGGGAACAAGCCCTTAACACTTTGCCTGAGGACATGAGGATCTGGTTAGCTGATAGACAAAGTGCCACTTCAGATGAGTTGGGGAAGAAGGGAGACCTATAACTGGCAAGCAGGGCAGCCCTGCACAGGAAAGGGACCCCCAGTACTGCTCTTGGGTCTAAAGGAACCCATAGTGGAAAGCACAGACTACCCCAACAGAATATGCCAGTAGCAGGAGAAGCCGCTAGTCCAGGTACACATCCAGGAGCTAGGGTTAAATGTTTTGAATGCAACCAATGGGGCCATGTGGCATACAGGTGTCCATGGAGGCAAGGTGGGGAACAAAAGCTGAGGGACCCAGTAAGTGGGAAAGACAAAATGCCAATAGTAGGTTGTCTTGAGACAACAAGGGTACCAAACTACTATCCTGCAGATGTCCTGATAGGGAAGGATTTGGATAAGGCAGTACCATGTGTTTGGGCAGTTACACGCAGTCAGGCTAGGAGACAAGCATGTGGGTCTGGTAGCCTGGAGGAAACCCAGACAGACTGAATACTTGCAGCTAGGACTGGTGAGGTGGTTACTTCAGGGAGGGAACTACCCTGTAGCAATGAGACTGAAGGTGAGCCACAGCTGTTTGGGGGTACTGATGGTCCCTTTGACAGAGTGACTGCAAAGGTAGAGGTGAATAGTAGCACCCAGGCTGACAGTGAGGCACTACTGTCAGAGGATGCCAGACTTCCTGTGGAAGGGGAGCTGGGAAGGGTTACAAGGAGAGAGTTGAGACAAGCTCAGCTCTCAGACCCTACATTGCAAGGCCTGAGGCAGGTAACTAGGGAGGTTCATAAGTTTATATGTTAGTACTAGGCTATTGGCCCTAGGGCCTATACAATCCAGCCAGAATCTTTCCCTGGATATTTCTTCCCACAATATTTACTTCCCTGGACCCCTGTCTAGCAGGGCAACTGATGTGATCCCCAGGGTGAATTTCCTATCTCCCATCCAATCGTCAAGGTTCCTTTTGAAGAGGGCCAAATAGGCGGTCTGCTTGACATGTATGGGCAGTCTATTCCACAGTATGGGGAGTCTCTGTGTCAGGACCTATCCCTCCAGCATGTTTTGTTCATTGTGATGACAAGGTTTAGATCCCTGGAGTCTGTGGCTCTGAGGGATTGGGATTTCTTTAAGTGGAGCATGTCCAACAGTTCAGGGTTTCACATGACCTTGTATGTTATGCAGAGATCGCCTCTGAGTAGACGATATGCCACAGAGTATAGCTGGAGTTTTTTAGACGGTCAGCATAGGGCATCTGCTTTAGGCCTGTGATTATTTTATTGAGGTATTTCTGCAGTCTTTGCAGCTGTTGCAGATGTCTTGTGAAGTACATACCAAACGGGGTGTTGTACTCTATAATGGGTCTAATGAGGGATGAGTACAGTGGGACAATGACATCCTTTTATCTGGATGAAAAGCCTTTAGTGATGAGGTTTGCCACATAGAAGGATTTCCTGACTGTTGTGGCGATGTGGTTATCAAATGTGAGACCACTGTCCACCTGTGTCCATAAGTCTCATCACACTTTTGGTGTTTAGTGTACTGCCACCTATGTGGTAATTCATGGGTACATGTTTTTTTCCCAAAGGGGATAATTATACATTTCTTGGCATTAAGCTTGAGCCCATGGCTCTGGCACCAAGCATCTGTTTCTGTAAGGCCCTTTTGTAGAATATCCACATAATTTGGGGATTCAGTAATGGCTCCCAGTTGGCAGTCATCTGTGAAATTTCTTAGCCAGAGTCTTGTAGTGTAGGCACCTGATTCTCAAGGAAAGGGGGAATCTGTATATTTGGACAAAGGGTTACTGTACAGAGAGTGGACCCCTGAGGGAGGGCTAGAAGGTGAAAGAGTACAGCAGTTGGTAGTGCCTAGAGCCTACCATCTGGCACTTCTAGCCATCGCCCATGATATTCCCTTTGCAGGTCATATGGGCATAAAATGTACCAAGAGGCGTATTATGCAGAACATCTTTTGGCCTGGAATTTCCAGAGATGGAACAGACTACTGCAGGATCTGTGAGCAGTGCCAAAAGGTAGGCAAGGCAGGAGACAAGGTGAGAGCTCCTTTGATGACTTTGCCAGTGACTGAGAAGCCATTTCAGAGGGTAGCTATGGATCTTGTGGGTCCTCTGAGTACCCCAAGTTTCACAGGGAAAACGTATATCCTAGTGGTAGTGGATTATGCTACACGATACTCTGAGGTGGTGGCTTTGTCCTCCACTGAGGCAGAGAAGGTGGCAAATGCATTATTAGAAATTTTCAGCAGGGTAGGTTTCCCAAAAGAAATACTGAGTGACAAAGGTGCCAATTTCATGTCAGACCTGCTGGCTTGTCTGTGGAAGTCCTGTGGGGTGAAACACATGAAAACCACCCCCTACCATCCCCATACTAATGGTCTTGTTGAGAGGTTAAACTCTACAATCAAGTCCATGCTACAGGCATTTGCAGATCAGTTTAAGAGGGAGTGGTCAACTATTTGCCCCATCTGTTTGCTTACAGAGAGGTTCCCCAGGAATCCACATGTTTTTCACCCTTTGAGTTGCTGTATGGGCATAGGGTGAGGGGACCTCTAGATTTAATTTGTGATGAGTGGGAAAGTGAGTGTGAGTCTCACAAGGAGTCTGTTGTGGCATGCATCTTAAACCTCAGGAGAAGGCTCAGGGAACTCATGGGCTTGGCCCAGGAGAACCTGGCATAAGCCCAACAACAAAAAAAGGTGTAGTATGATAGGAATACTCGAGCTAGAGAGTATGCTGCAGGGCAGCAGGTAATAATCCTCATGCCTGTCAGACACAACAAGCTGCAAGCAGCTTGGGAGGGATCCTACAAGATGGTACGAAAGGTAAGTGATGCTACCTACATGGGGGAACTGCTAGGCAGAAGGCAGGGGCACAAACTGTACCATGTTAACATGATGAAACCTTACCATGATAGGGAGGCCCTTATGCTGAGTATTTGCAGTGGATTGTAGGAGGAGTCTGAAGGAGATCTGGTGACTGATCTCCTCAGTGAGGCTTGAGCTAACAACTTAGTGGAAGGGGTAGCAATGTCCCAGCAGCTATCTCCTACCCAGGTTTGAGAAATCCGAGCAGTGTTGCAGGAATTTAGGGGCATGTTCACTGGAAAGCTAGGGTGCACCCACCGGGGGCAGCACCAGGTGGCTACAGGACCCCAAAGGCCTATTAGGCAGGCCCCTTATAGAGTGCCTGAGAGAGTCAAACAGACTCTGAGGGAGGAGGTACAGGAGATGTTGGAACTAGGGTTGGCTCAAGAATCCAGCAGTCCCTGGGCCTCCCCAGTTGGTGCTGGTGCCAAAGAAGGATGGCAGCACCAGGTTCTGTGTGGACTACAGAAAATTAAATAGTCACACAGAGTCAGATGCTTACACCATGCCTAAGACAGATGAGGCCCTAGAGCAGCTGGGTGGGGCTAAGTATCTCACCATTGATCTTACCAAGGGTTACTGGCAGGTGCCCTTGACTCCCAGTGCTAGAGAGTAGTCAGCCTTTGTGACTCCTTTTGGCTTGTATGAGTTCACAAAAATTCCCTTTGGGATGAAGAATGCCCCAGCAACTTTCCAGAGGCTGGTAGATTATATCCTAGCTGGAGCAGGAGGGTTTGCCCTTGCTTACCTAGATGATATTGCCATCTATAGCCATTCCTGGCAAGAGCACCTTGAGCATTTCATGGAGGTGCTGGGCAGACTACAGAGGGCAGGGTTGACCATTAAGCCTAGAAAATGTCAGGTGGGTATGGCAGAGGTCTCCTACCTAGGACATAGAGTTGGAAGTGATTAGATAAGGCCAGAACATGCCAAAGTGGAAGCCATTCAGGCATGGCCAGTACCTGTTACTAAAAAGCAGATGAGGGCATTTTTAGGGACAGCAGGGTACTACAGAAAGTTCATCCCCAGTTATAGTACCATAGCTGCTCCCCTCATAGACCTGACAAGGAAGAACAGGCTAGATAAGGTAGTATGGACCCCAGCATGTGGGCAGGCATTCCAGAAGCTTAAAGAAGCTTTGGGAGGACCCCCTGTATTAACCAGTCCAGATTACAGCAAAGCATTTGTTGCACAGGTGAATACTTCAAACCATGGGGTGGGGACTGTACTTAGCCAGATTTCATCAGATGGGGAAGAGCACCCAGTGGTTTATCTCAGTCATAGGCTCCATCCCACGGAGGAATGCTATTCAGCTGTAGAAAAGGAATTTCTAGCCATAATGTGGGCACTGCAGAAACTTCAGCCTTCTCTGTATAGAAGGAAATTCATTGTTATAACAGATCACAACCCCCTAACATGGTTAAACAGAGCCAGCCAGCAGAATGCCAAGTTGCTAAGATGGAGCCTGAGGTTGCAAGCATATGATATGTCCATGCAGCACCGCAGTGGGATTAGCAATGCCAATGCAGATAGGCTCTCAAGACAGGAAATGGGGGTAAGGTACACTCAGATAGACCTAACTCCCTCAAGCAGTGTTTCTGAAGGGTCACTGGAAAAACTAGCTTGAGTTCTTCAGGGAGGGGGGGGTATGTGAACATTGGGTAAAGATAGGTGAAGGCTGCCAGCCTAGCTAGATAGAATTTTGGAGATAATTCTGTCATCAGTAAATATTGATGTAAACCACAGGCTTGTTGTCTTAAATGGTAAAACTAGTGTTACATGTGGAACTGGAAAAAAATGTAACAACAGTGCACTCTACTGACCAAGTAAAACATGTTGTGACCCTTTGATGTAAACATGGCTCCGGTCGGTCTAGATGAAGAAATTCTTGCCATTGTTTTAAGGCCGGAGTTAATGGCCAGAATTTGCATGAATAAATGTCCTTTATTACTCTGGTTTCTGCCCAGAGGTGAAGAATGTAAATGTAGTTTTTGTTAGCCTGGGAACACAGGGAAGTGTGAAGAATGATGTAATGAAATCCAGGGAAGTGAGAAGAATGATGTAATGTGAACCAGGAATGTGATTTTAAAAACAGAGAGAATCAGAGAGCATTAAGCATTTTTGTCTTGGCCATCCAACTCCCAGCACTGTCTTGTTCTATATGTAAGTTTATCTTAAACTTGTGTTTTCTTTTAGAAATAGCTAGAAACTAGAAAGATTAGACTGTGTTTTTCTGTGATGTCAGAACTGTACTACTGAATTATTTTAAGTATTTCTCTGTGATCTCTGAACTCTTGACTAACACTGTGTAGTAAAAAGTATTGTCTTGTGTTTTGACTATTTGTTATTAAATATTTTAAACCCTTTCACCCGTGGCTGTTTTTGTAGAGATAATTTAAGCTCTTTAGAGTACTTGCATGCCTTTGGTAAAATTGTACAAATCCACTCCAATAGCTTTAGCCATGGGCTATACTACCAATTCGATAATAATATTGCACAGTAATAATTGGACACCCTTTTAAGGGCCTTTGGTTGGTGGTGGCAGCTGAAACTACCGTATAGTCTTGGAAAAAGGGGCACAGCTGGACAACCTGTGACAGCCTTCCCCAGGATTATCTGTGTGGTTGTATAAACTCTTCTCAAAGTGTGTGTGTGTGTGTGTGTGTGTGTGTGTGTGTGTGTGTGTGTGTGTGTGTGTGTGTGTGTGTATGTGAGCTACTTGGGCAGGGACATGAAGCACTGGTTGGATAGAGTGGGTGCTGGATGTTTTAGCTTGCTCACTAGGTTGAGATCTGGACCCTATAGCTGTGCCAGTGGGGAGTCTTATTGGGGACCTTGAGAGCAAGGGAGCGACCAGCCCCAGACTGACTGTGATCTCTGTGTGCTGTTAAGGGAAATTGCACTTTACTGTGTGTATTTGTTATCCTTTCCTCCTATATGAGATGCCCCTCACTGGTGTTAGTGGTGAGGATTGAGGCTCCTTGATTGCTGGAGCAGGGTGGGCGTCACAGGACTGACAACACTTTTTTGGCATTGAGCTTAAGGCCATGGTTCTGACACTAGTCGTTGGTCTCAGTGAGGCCTTTCTGTAGGATGTCAACATCACTTGGGTAGTTAATAATAGCTCCCAATGTGCAATTGTCTGCAAACTTTGTCAGCCAGAGTCCCTTTGTGTTGGCCTGGACTTCAGAGAAGTAGATACCAAACAAGAGAGGACCCAGGACCGAACCCCGTGGGACTCCACTCATGACTGGTCAGCAGTCTGACTTGGAGTCAGCTACTTTCACACTGTGTATTCTATCTATGAGCCAGTTTTCAACCCACCTAGTGATATAGGGGTTGATGCCTAGCTTAGTGAGTTTTTCTATGATTCATGAGTATGGAATGGTATCAAAGGCCTTGACCAGATCAATGTAGGCTGTATGAACCACCTTGCCTTCATCCACATCTCTGGTGACTGACTCAAAGAAGTTGACCAAGTTGGGCAGGTATAATCTACCCTTCACAGAACCAAACTGTGTAGGATCCAGAGTTTGGAGATTCCCTATATCCTTGTTTATTTGCTCCATGATGATGCATTCCATAGCTTTGCATATCAGACTCATCAGGCTAATGGGGCGATAGTTCCCAGGGTCTGTAGTCACTCCTCCTTTGTGGAGAGGGATGAATGTAGCAGTGCCCCATTCGGTAGGTACAAAGCTTGAGGTGAGGCTGTGATTGAACAGGGCACACAGGTGAGGTGCCAGTTCACTCTGTAGTTCATGTAGAACACAGCCAGGGATATTGTCAGGTCCCATAGAAGCTGTATTCTTGGTCTTGGACAGTGCTGTTTCAACCTGTGCAGCAGTAATACTGGGTGCTTGGAAATCTAGTGGTATTGTGATTGGCCCTTTAGGGGGGAGAGAGGGGTAAAGTTGGCCAGTTGTTGTGTCTTTTGGCTTTTTTCCCGGTTATGGGTCGCCACAGCAGAGCTCCTGTCTGCTAATGATTGGTAGCTGATTTTTATGCGCCGAGTTACCAACCCTGATGCACAACCTTCAACGAAGGTACGCCCATTCATGCATGTCTCCATGCAGAAGATGCTCTAGCTGAGAATCGAACCGGAAAGCATCTTTCTGTGAGGCGACAATGCTACCGCAGCACCACCACTGCCTGCACTGAATCTGTCGGCCAGTATATTGGCAATATCTGTTGGCTCTGTATAGGAGGTACCATTGTGCAGTAGCTCAGAGCAAATCTGGGTATTGCTGGGGAGATTCTTTACATAACTATAGAAAGTCTTGTGGTTGTCTTTACTATATGTTGCAATTCTGTTTTCATAGCAAGCTTTTGAGGATTTGATGAGGGATCTCAACTTTTTTTGAGGCTGATAAGGAAGTTTTTCCCAGTTTTGGGACTTCACCATATTCTGCATCAGTTTCCTCCTTCTGTTGTAGAGTTTGTTTATGGCAGGGGACCATCAGATTGTCTTCCTTTTTTGGAGGAGAGCATCTTGGTTCTTTTGGGTATGGTGAGATCCATGCATTTGTGTACGTGTTCATACAGTGCATTGGTGTATGATTCGGCGGGCATGCAAATATTCTCCATTTGCATGGGTGCCTTGAAGTTGGCCACCTCTATTTTTAGGAGCCCAAAGTTACCTTTGGAGGAGATTTTCATGGTGGTTACCTTTGCAGAGTGGGGTGGGAGGTGGGAAGGATGTGGATTTCCAAGCTGATTAGTTTGTGGTCAGATCTAACCAAGGAGGAGTTGACTATTGGTGTAGAGCAATGGTTGCCCATGTTAGTAATGACTAGGTCAAGGATGTTGCTACCTCTCATGGGAGTAAGAACGAGCTGGTCCAGGGCATTGTAATTAATGAATTCCAGGAAATGTTGAGCAAATGTATTGGTACATGAGTAGTTTTAGTTTGAAGTCGCACAGTATGAAAGTGTTAGGTTGGACCCTAATATTCTCCAGGGTGCTTATGAACATGGAGTGTGAGTCTTGGGACATGGTCGGTGACCTATAGCAGGCTATGACCTGAATCACTGTCTTACCCATTGTTAGCTGCACCTGAAGTATCTCAGATGTGTTATGTTGGGCTACTAGTCTGGAGGTGTGCGCATCCTTTATGAATATGGAAACACCACTGCCTTTCGAGCTTTGGTCCAAGTTCTCTGGCCGAAAGGTGTGGAATGAGTTATAGCCTGGTAGTGCAGGGGTGCTTTCTGCTGCCTTGAACCAGGTCTCTGTTACAGCACAAATGTCTATGTTCTCCATTTTAAGGAGTGCTTCGAGTGAGTGCATTTCGAGATTTAGACTTCTATTGTTGAGCAGCATGACCCTCAGACTGCATTTGTTTGTAACTGTTACAGTGGAAATTTGGTGTTTGGAACACCACCTAAAAAAGACACTATGGGGTGGCAAGAGCCTTGGCCAGTATCCAGAAGCCCAGGGGTGACAGATGCAGGCCATCTCTGGCAAAGCATCAAGGTCTGCCAATCATGTCATCCCAGGCTGACAGATACTGGATCCCATTAGAATGACACCAGAAATTTAGCCAATTGTTGAAATCAATCATTTTCTGCTTGTACTGTGGTATCATTCTGGGTGATGGTAGGATGCTGCTCAGGGCTAGGGTCATACCCACCTGGGCTATATAATCCGAGAGCTCCTCCATGTCTCTTTTCATGTAGTCCAGGGAGGTACATCTCCGGTCATTCATACTCACATGTACAATGACAGAGTCATATTTGTACCTGTTGTTGAGAGACCTGAGTGCGTGCATTATATGGTGGATCCTGGAGCCTGACAGGCAGCTGACTGTTACTATCTTCTTATTCAACCTAATGAGTGGGACATCAGTGGGCCTCAATATCGAGTCACATATGACTAGTGTGTTGGGCATGCTGCTTTGCCTTAGTGGCTTTGGTTGAGTGGCACAATGTTTAGGAGAGTTATCTGTCTTGTGATTAGTGGTGTGTTGTGGTGGTCGAGTGCGTTTCTGCTTTGGAGGTCTCTGCAGTTTGGGTAGATTTTTATTGAAAGCCTCCATGAAAGTGGGTATGTGGTTTGTGTTTTTATGCGAAGGCAGTGCTGGTGTGTGTTCTGGAATGTTATGTGTTCCATGTGGTGTGGTGCAAGTGTTGACCTTCTTCTCTTGACCAGCTATTTCAGTCTTGGGTGGAGAGTGCGTGGCTTCCAATTTGGATATTTAAGTGCATCTCTTGCAAATCTGAGTGTTGGGAGGTAAGAGACTAGGGTTGTCAGTATAAATGAGGCAGCTGCTACATTACCTCAGGATGCCCAAGTTCAACAGGTTAATAGGAGAAAGCACAGGGAACTGACCTTTAGACATGCCTGGAGGGGTTGGCATTAATAATAAGTACTGGAGCTGTTTCCTTGTAGAATGTTTAGTGCTGGTAGCACTTTTGTGTGCTACAATACTTGCTACAATAAGTCTGGTAAAGTGCTAAACTAATAAGCTAGTAAAAGTGCAGGAGAGGAGAGAACTAGCAGATCTAAGGGAAAAATTGAAGAGCAGACTTTGGCACTGCTCAGAAGCTTACAAACAGTCCTTGATACAGCAAATCTGTATCTGGACTAGACTAGTTACAGGAAAGGCAGGAAACAAGTGTAAATGTGGGGTTTTAAACCAGAAAGTTGAAAGAGATGGAAAAACTGCTCAAACGGCCAATAAGCTACAATTTCTGAGCCAGAAACCACTCCTCTTGTGGTAGATAGGCTACCTAGTGCTTACCACTCCCACTGATAAGCTAGAAGGCTTCCCTCCAACACAGAAAGGCTTGGGGGTCTCAAGCATAAGAAATTTGAAGTTTTGAAACTTCAAAATTTAGAAGTAAACACACACACACGCACGCACGCACACAGACACACACACATGCACACACACACACACACACACACACACACACACACACACACACACACACACACACACACACACACACATAATACATAAATACACATTAATAGCTACTTGGCTGTAACTTCAATTGCATTACATGACATTAAACCCTCTGTATAGTCATCATACCTGTGTGGCTTGTTTATAAGGTAGACATAACTGAAAGTTTTCAGATGGTTATCTTTGAATCGTCATTGGCCCTCCATCATCAGTCTGAGTAAAGCAATTAAAATTTAGCCTGAGGTAGTCCTGATAATCAACTGCACCCGTCAGGACTGAGGACTGAATGTTGCAAATTAAATTCCTTCATTTGACTTCACTGAGTCTCAGTTTGAACCCTGATTCACTTTAGGTATTTTCTGCCACCTTGAAAGCTCCTGCATATTTGATTTCTTCTATAAATGTGCAGACTAACACCTTGAACTGTATGTGATCAGAAATGATTAGAATGAGCAGCTACAGTGGCTTGAATTCAATTTTCTGATCTGTACCAGTGACTTAAACAACAATTTTTTAGTTTTCCACTTCCTTTAAATAAGATAAATTCCTTGTAGTTTGTCATAAAATTCTTATGATTCAATTGTTTGTTTGCAACAGTTCAAGTGCTGGTTATTCTGCAGACCCTCGAGATGTGGAAGGTTTAGATCTCTGTTTTCTGTCTAGGAGGAGTTATGTCCGTTACAGCCCTATAGTTTGAATAGGTGTATTTCTGTAGTAGGTTATTAATATCATTCTCCCTGATAAAATCATTCACATTTTAGAATGTTCTTGATTGCTTGTTCCTAAACTCATAACAGGTAGGAACTATTCTAAAGCAAACTATATCCTACTAAGTCATTGTTTGGTAAAATTCATGCCTATTCCAAACTCCAAGAATATAGCTATCTATGCAGAAATATTTAAAGCAACCCTGATCAAACATGTACATGGCTACATCGAGGCTGCCTTACCTACCAAATAAGCCCAAATCTAACAACAAAAACAAACCTCAATGCTGGAATCCTTACCTTAACAGGACATATAACAAAAGAAAAAAGTCCTGGTAAAAATTAGAAAGAGCAGCTCTCATAGAGAATCAGAGCACTCTCTGATTCAACTAAGCATGAAACTAAGAGGCCTAATAAAGTCCAACAAGGGTAATTATGAGGTCAGGTAAGCCGCCCTGGCTAGGGACAATCACAAGGCTTTCTACAGCTTTGTCAGAAACCTTAAAAGTAACACTCAACAATGTGCAGAACTGGTTGTAAATGATACAACCTTCACTTACAGTTGTGACATAGTGAATCTATTGTTGATAAGTTTAGCTCTAACTTCTCCGCCCTCATTCCTCCCAATGAAATCCCATCTAGCATATCACCCCCAACTATGAAGAGGGAGTACGTCCTAGTGACGCTCTCTTGGGTCAAAAGCACTGCTTCACTGGACCCCAACAATATCTTCAATTGCCTCCTAATTAAAATAAATCATGTAAAACATGACCTAGCAGGACCGTTTGGCTTTGTTAAGGGAAGGTTTTGCTAACTCAACCTGATAGACTTCATTGAGAGGGTCACAAAGGCTATGGATGAGGGGAAAATGGTGCATACGTTGACCTGGCCAAGACATTTGATATAATACTCCACTCAAGTAATAGTGACATAGTCTTAGAACTAGGCATAAATCCCATTATACTCACTGGGTTGCTGGCCGTCTCACAGATAGGACTCAGGAAGTCAGGATCAGTGAACCACCTCCACCAGGAGAATGCTCACCAGTGGAGTTCCACAGGGCTGCATGCTGGGCCCATTTCTGTTTGGCATTTACTTGTTGGAAGTCAACACTAATGTCAAAGGTCTCTGGCTCACCAAGCTTGCAGATATCTGTAAATTGGGAGCTATTATAGCTTTCCCCATTACACCAACATCCTACAAGAGGGTCTAACACAACTGAATGACTGGTGCCAAAGCCACAGATTAAAACTCAATGCAATAAAATCATCTAACTAAGCTAATTACACCATCATTTAAGAGTTGACCTGGTAGTTAGGGTTCAAGGAACATATATAGACAGTAATCTGGCCTTCGGCCAACATGTAGCAAAGCTAGAAAGAAAATCATTCTGTGTTGCTCAACTTATAAGCCAGGTATGCCATCCATTTCCAAGGAAGTTACAGTACCACTCTACTCATCTCTAATCAGACCCACCATTCACTACAGTGCCCCTTTGGCATGTACCTAACCAGGCATTTACAGCAGTTGGAACACCCTCAAAGATTCCTCACTAGGAGAATCCAGTGTATAAATACCCTGTCCTACACAGATCACCTTAAGGCTCTATCTCTGTACTTAGTCTGCTACAGGTTACTTAGAGGCGATCTATGCCTGGCATATAAGGCATCCTTGTATCCAGCTCTGATGGATCTCTTACACATCCAAAAACAAGCAGCACCAGGAAAACTAGATCCAAGGAACTAAACATTGCCTGTGACATAAACAGAACATGCTAGCAAGAGTGATATGCATCTCAAAGGATCCCACACTATGGAAACGATCCCCATTTATATGAAGCATAGTTCATCACTGACCCTATTCAGAAAAAATCCTTGAGCATTGTATGGGAAGTCCAAACTCAATCCTGGTCTGGCTCCCATTTCTCTGATGGACAGAGGTCAACAGTAAGTAAATTAATCCCAACTAACATACATCTCACATAACCCTTAGCTACCTCCATACTACCATACCCCACCATATGGGCATCCAAGGTACTCGAGGACAAAACTGGGTTGGGTTGTACTGTTATGCTTTTAAAGATTGTGGTGGTCAATAGCCTATAAACCTATGAATTGTAATTTCCAACAGTCCATTTGACTTAGGATATTGTGAAGCCAGTGCAAAAGCGGCAAACTCCCCTAACTCTGCAAAATCTTTGAATTCCTGACTAGAAAACTGGAATTCATTGTCGGGCACACCATGTTTCAGCATTCCGTGCTATGAATATATAGACCTCAAAACCAAAATCACTGACAGGTTATACGAATTTCCCAATTATAGTACTTCAGGTATCTATGGAAAGCAGGGAAGGAATATTTCTGTATTGAAATAAATCAATGGCCAGTTTCAGTCATGACAGAAAAAGAATTTTATGTATCATTACATCCTCATTTTCTTCTTGTTTTACAAACATTCCACAAATGATACAATTCTAAGTCAGTTGCTTAGTCTGTGCAGATGTATCCATACAGCTGAGTGAATGACTTGAGGCATACCTCACTGGACTCTATGAAGAGAGACATGACTGAGTGCTCAGAATTTATGTCCCAGGCAGGTATGACTCTAGCCCTAAGCAGCATTCTACCTTCACCCAGGATGATGCCTCAATATAAACTAAAAATGATTGACTTCAGCAATTGGCTTAGCTTCTGGTGTAAGTCCAGGGGGATCCAGTATCTGTCAGCCTGGGACGATATGGTCGACACACCACGCTGCTTTTCCAGAGATGGTCTTCATCTGTTGCCTCTTGGCTTTGGGTTATTGGCAAAGGTACTCGCCTCCCCCATAGTGTCTTTTTCAGGAAATGCCTTAACAACAAAATTCCTGATGTAAAAAAATTTACTAGAGACAAAATCAGGGTTATGCTGCTTAATGCAAGGAGTCTAAATCGGAAACTGCACTCACTGAAAGGACTCTTTACCTTGGAAGATGCCGATGTCTGTGCAATCACAGAGATGTGGTCCAAGGCCATAGACAGCACCCCGACCAAGCAAGGCTACAATGCCTTCCACACATTCAGACCTCAAAATGAGCATGAAAGAACCAAAGGCAGAGGTGTATCCATCTTCATTAAAGATAAATGCACCTCAAGACTGGTCAAACAGTATGACTCCCTAGAGATATTCCAAGTCCAACTAGCTGTAAGCAAAACCCCCTTCTATATCATTGTTAGCTGTAGGTCCCCCACCTTGAACCATGAGAACCACTCTGCCTACCAGCACCTACTTGAGACACTCACTGTACAGCCAAACACCTTGGTCATGGGTGATTTCAACTGTCTTTCCATTGACTGGGAATCATATATGAGCACAAACATGCTCAGCCTAAGGTTCCTGGACTTTGTTAATACAAATGCTCTGAAACAGATAGTCTGCACCCCAGCAAGGACCTCGAAAGTTCTAGACTTACTACTCACCAACATAGGAGGTCTCTGAACTGCTCCCTGTGTGTTTCCCATCCTGGTAAGGTTTGAGCAAAAATCAGTGTTGTTTGAAATAGTTATCACACCTGGCCCCCTCCAAGAGCAAAAAGGCTGAAAAATTTCTCCAAAGCAAGCTATAGCCTCCAAGCGATGGCATAAATAATTTCAAACCCCCTGGTACCACCATTAACAATGACGTCTATACAGAGGTGTACACAAATGCCCTGTATAAACACCTATACAAATGTAGAGACTCTGCTATACCTGAACGGATCAAAACAAGGTCCTCACAAAAAAACAAGCCATGCTGGCAGACATCAAACATAAAAAGGTTATACGACAATAGGAAGAAATTAATTTCTAAGAACAAGAAGGAACTGACTCAACAGAGGAAGCACACCCTCCACAGCTTGAGCAAGCAAATTAGATATCTTGAAAAGTCCTCTAAAGCCAATTACAAAGCTATACTAGCATCCCTAGCTAAGGATAATCACAATACATTTTTAGCTATGTCATAAATTTAAAAGGGAAAGCCCAGCTTTGTGCCAAACTAGTAGTGGACAGTACCCCTCATACTGACCTTGAGGACATTGCCAACCTGCTAGCAGACAGATTTGGCACAAACCTCACCCCCATCCCCACAGACATACCCCAAAGCATACCAGTTACCAGTCCTCTAACAAATATCTCCAAAGAGCAAGTCATATCCGCACTCTCCATGGCCAAGAACACAGCCTCTATGAGACCGGATAACATCCCAGGCTGCCTACTAAATGGTCTAAAACAGGACCTAGTGCAGCCACTTGGCACTCTCTTCAACCACATTCTAAGTACTAGCTTTGTCCCAGCAGATTAGAAAACAGCGACAGTAATTCCCTTGCACAAAGGAGGTCCACCAACTGACCCTAGGAACTATAGAACCATAAGCCTAACCATCCTTATCTGCAAGGCCACAGAGAAAATCATCATGAACCTTATCAATAGAGAAATAGATGACCTTAGACTCTTGACTGAACCCATTTGGCTTTGTTAAGGGTAGATCATGCTTATTAAACCTGGTGGACTCATTTGAGAATGTCACCAAAACTCTGGATGAAGGGAAAACAGTACATACAGGTTATCTTGATTAGCCAAGGCTTTTGACCCAATCCTCCACTCAGCCATCACTGATAAACTCACCCAACTGGGAATTAGCCTATATGCTACTAGATGGGTAGCCAACTGCCTCACCTACAGAATGCATACAATCAAAGCTGGAGATTCCACCTCTAGCAGCAGGCCAGTTACCAGTGGTGTACCACAAGGATCTCTGCTGAGCCCCCTACTGTTTGGAATCTATGTCCCAGACGTCCAGGCAAAAATAGATGGCCTGCCCTTACCAGGTTCACTGATGACTGTAAACTGGGTGCATTCGTCGAGTTCCCCCAATGATGTTGATATACTACAAAAAGAGCTTAGGCAGACAAATGATTCCTGCCAAAGCCACGGACTTAAACTAAATGCAAAAAAATGCATGATCATCCCTTTTGGCAAAGAAGAAGTCCCTGCAAATTACAATATTAACAGTACCCCCTTACATCAGACCCTGTGGATTTGGGAACACAGGTTGATAGCAACCTTAACTTTGATCATCATGGAAGGCCTTCTGTGTTGCACATCTCATAAGTAAGGGCATCACATCCAGAACTAAGGATGTTATAACTCCCCTGTACTCATTCCCTCATCAGATCACTAATAGAGTACAATGCTCCTTTTTGTATGTACCACACCATACACCTGCCAAGAAAATTCAGGGCCTTCAACACATTATCTACATGGACAGACTGAAGACCCTGTCACTGTACTCTGTATCTTATGGGTTGCTCAGAGGCGACTTGTGCCTGGCCTACAGAGCAGTCTTGGTCCTTGTCCTAATAAAAATGCTGCACATCCACAAGTCAAATGGGAGAAGACTCACTCGCTCTAGGGATCTTAACCTAGCCTGCGAAATTAACAGAACATGCTGGAGAGACAGATATGTCTCACAGAGATTACCACTCCTCTGGAACAAGCTCCCAATTCACATAAAACAGAGCTCCTCAATGACTCTGTTTAAGTGTAACTTAGACAACTGGATGAGAGACTGTAAGTTTACTCCTGGCTGTCACCTATATCCCTCTTAGATAAGGGCAGTTGATGCTGATCATAGACTCATGCTGCAAACATAGATCATACAACTTTGTCAGTAAGTGTACAAGCGTATAACATGGATAGGCTTATAAGGCCCAAGGGCCAATAGCCTAGTAACCTCCTATGAATCTATGATTACATCAGATGTCTTTTCTTACATTTTGCCATATGTTGGTGAAATTCATGTAGCCCACATAGGATAATTAGGGTCTGAATGGAGAGATAAGTCAGCAAGCAAAGGAGAGTAGTATTGCTGAAAATGAATTAATCATCATTGGTGAGTACTTTCATGAGGTGGACCATGTTTTTCACAAAATCTCTCCAGGATGACACTGATATATAGACTGTATTTATATAGCATATTTCATGGACAGAAGTAGGTTAAAAATTAAATAAAGATAGCTGGGTGCACAAGACCCAGGATAAAAAAAGTGTCCAATCCTGGTAGGTGCACTGGTGCCAGGAGTGTAAAAGATGGCAGTGTAGAATCCTCAAAATATGGAAACATTCCTACAATGGGGCCAGGCCAGGGAAGTAACAGTCCACAAAACTCACAAAAACTGATAGGCCAACGAAGAGACATAAAGACGACAGAGTGGACTATTGAAGATAAGAAAGAAATTATGTATTGTTACTATTATGCAAAAAGCCCAGAATTTCCAGACTCAAGATATACAAAAAGCTTAAGAGAGAAATTAGAGGAAAGAAAAATACTTCCACAAGAAAAACTGTCAGAATCCTCAAATAAAAATTTGTGTTCATTAAGGCAACAGATTTGTGAAAAATAGCATATAGACCTAGAAACTTTGATCTATTTGGAAAAAGAAGCATCTGAGGAAGTGCAAAAATATAAATAACAAAACCTAGAGATTTTTTGAAAAGCATAAAAAGGAAATATGGACTTGGGAAAGAAAGAGAGAGATTTGATATGATGCATTATTTATGCAAAGGTGAAAGCCAAATTAATATAAAGAAGGCAGCCCTAAAGATATTCGAAGAGAAATACAGGCAACAGCATCCAGATATGGAAAATTTCACAATAAAAAAATTACTATCACAAAGAGAGAATGTAGAAAAGAAGATTAATAAAGTATAAGTTAAAAAAAATTGAAGTTGAAGTTATGGAGTTCCTGCAAAGTGAAGGGTTCAGTGTAGAAAATCTAATTCAGAAAACAGCACAACAGGATAGAACAATGGCCATTCAAATTAAGCCTAAGTCAGTGGAACAGGAAGCAGTTGGTCAGATGCCATATGAAGATATTTTGGAGCCTTCCACAGGAAAACAGTATAAACATTCACTTGTAGTTGAACAGCAAGGGAAGGAACAGGAAAACTGTGGAAACTCTGCTGCAGTCAGTGTTGAGGAGTGATAAGCCAGTGAGTTCCTATATGACAGGGCAACGGATGACACAGGATGAAATTGAAAAGAATGTGCCACAGGAAGATGCTATAGAACTCTCTGTAGAATGCCTGCAGGAAATGGAAAACAAAAAATGTGCCCTCAGTTTAGAAGAAAATGACCTACGATAAGAGTTGCTTGATTTAATAGAGATAGACATATTACAATTAATGAAATAAATAGACTGCAGAAGGTCAATAAAACACAAAAAAGTCAGAAGTTTGATAAAACAAATGAATACAGTAATTAGGACTGTTCCTAGAGATCCATGTGATATAACAGAAGTTAACTGGATACATTACTGTGCAGCTAATTTAATAAGTGATACAGTTCTGCCAGAAGAACACAGGGTAGTGAGGGAAAGGAAGGAGAGAAATCAAATATCATCATGGAAGCATTGAATAAAGAAAAGTATAAAGCAATTAAGACAAAAATGTCACTGTTAGAAGAGTATAGAAGATGGAACACCAACTAAAATGCTTAGAACGATAGACGTGATAAAAGCAATTTGCACTGTTAGAACAGATCAGGATCTATCATGCACTATCGCAAATAAACTAAAAACCACAGCACAGGAGGAAAAACTTAAAGATACACAGATAAATATAAAGGAAAAGTACAAAATAAGCAATTTATTGATGAACCAAAAAGTTTTATAGAGAATTGGGAAACAAGGTAAAAGGAATTGGAAGACCACAAAAAAAGAAGAAAT
Organism: Protopterus annectens; assembly: GCF_019279795.1. NCBI lineage: Eukaryota > Metazoa > Chordata > Ceratodontiformes > Protopteridae > Protopterus > Protopterus annectens. The sequence continues at coordinate 478,166,636 of NC_056750.1, forward strand.
AGATACATTTTGGAGAAGTATTTATGAAGATCCTGTGAAACATATCCATCTAAATGGATAGAAGAAGTAAAAGAAAGAGTAAGAAGTTTAAGGGTACAGGACATGACATGGGATGGAGTAAAAGGAAGAGAGATTGTAACAAAGTTAAGAAAAGCCTCTAATTGGAAAACTCCAGGCCCAGATGCAGTACCTAACTTCTGGTTAAAAGGATTAACATCTTTGCATGAAGATTTAGTCATGAGTAAGAACTATTTATATGTGCACCCCATACAGACACTATCCTGGCTAGCAACAGAGGAAAAACAATGTTCCTACTTAAGAGTGAATCTGCAAGCTACCCTAAAAATTATAGACCAATAACTTTCTTTCCAACAACATATAAACTATAAATAAAACAGCAGTTGCCACAATACATGGAACTGCTATTAAAATTATTTTGTATCCATACTGCCTATGCTTAAGCTCAGAGCTATTTCCAATAATTAATATGTTCTCTTAAGATTGTCATGGTTAAGTTTTAATAGATTTTATAAATGTTGTGCACACAACATAAGTTCTTATTTTTCATTGTCACACAGTTACTGTTTTTTGAGCATTGAATATTATTATATATTTATACAATTGAGTGTGTTTTGTGGAGAGTTTTTAGTTGGTGCATCTTTAAATTCATGGTGTTCAATTATGTAATTAACTGAATAACTGATGGATCAAGTTAGCTGAGTAATATATAAATGAGGTATGATATATTGTCTTTTATTCTGATGAAGTCTACTTTAAGTACATGAAAGTGCTTACCCATTAAAGATGTTTTAAACTAGCAGTTCCCTGTATTGTGGCAATTGGCATTTTATTTTCAGTCCTTTTTTAATTACTGTTTATTAGTTTTTGGTTGGGGACATATAAACTATATACTGGAATTGATGCTGACAGAGTTTATAGTCATTCAGAAAAAAGTCAGTTATGGCAATAGAACAAAAGGGCAATAAAAGAATGTCATATGGAACAAAGGATCATTTGTTATTAAATAAATAATAGTAGAGAACTGTAAAAAGGGGAAGACTCTAAGTATGGCATGGATTGACTACAAAAAAGTATTTGATAATACCCCACATTCATGGATAAAAGAATGCTTAAAAATGTATAAGGTACACCACACCCTACACTGATCAACGACATTACAGTAACCATGAAACGGTGGCAGGCCACTTTGCAATTATAGCATGATAAATGACAAATTATTATCCCAATGATAAAAATTCAAACGAGGATATTGCAGGGTGGCTCTTTGTCACTGCTGTTATTCTGTCGTGCCCTTAACCCTTTAAGTTGTTTATTTAATAGCTTAGGCCACGGCTATAATATGGCTCCTAGAAAACAACAAAGTGCAAAAACTTCTCATCTTCTCGTCGTCAATGATTTAAAACTGTACAGCTCATCAGATGAGGAACTGAAAGCACAACTGCAAGTAGTCAAAACTTTTTCAGATGATATAAGAATGTCACTTGGTCTTGATAAATGTGCAAAAGCAACCTTTAAAGCAGCAAATTTGCAGCACCAAGAAAACATCAGTTTGGGACAAGAATGTGATGTAAAAAACTTGAGCAAGAGGGAGTGTGTAAATATTTAGGAACTGATGAAGGATCAACAATAAAACATGAGCAAATGTGAATAAAACTTAGTAAGGAATACTTTAGAAGACTTAAATTAATCCTGAAAACAGCACTGACATCTGGGAACAAAATTCAGGCTATACACCAATTTGCTCTTCCTCTTCTAACTTATAGTTAATTTTGGAGTGATTGACTGGCCCCAACACATGTTGGATAGATTAGATAGGAAAACAAGAAGGATGTTTCATGCTCACCAAATGATTTATAAAAATCAGTGCATACCAAGATTATATATTTCTTATTCTGAAAGAGGTATGGGCCTCCTTAAAAATTATTACATGTATAGATCTGCAATCACAGGACTGCACACATGTCTTGTGATCTCACAAGACCCAAATGTAGTGAAAGTTTTGAAACATGAAGAGAATAAATCTAAGATGACTTCTCTGCTTAGTCTAGCAGAAGCATATCGGAGTCGAGCAAGAATTTAAATCAAACAAGAAGTAGATAAAAATCAGACAGCAACTGAATGTGCCAAAAAAAAAAAGAAAGAATATAAGGTGAAGGACCAGATGAGAAGGCAAGAAATGCAAAAAATGCATAAATATAGTTGCAAGTATAGAAACTTCTGGAAGAACTTCGTGTTGATCAGGATCGAACACAGGAATGGTTAAGGAGGGGTGAATTGAAACCAAGAGATGAAAGGTTAATATCTGTGGCCCAAGATAGTGGGCTACATACACATTGGTTTGCAAAGTCCATTGAACATGTGGAAAAAACAGAAAATATAGGTTTTGTAAAACAGAATAGGAAACAGTCGCACACCTCATTGCTGGTTGTGACATATTAATGGTAGAAGGACTTTATACTGAAAGGCATAATAATGTGGCAAGACTGTTGCACTGAGGATTGTGCAAACATTATGGTGCTGAAATGGTTGAAAAAATATTGGAAACGTGAGCCACAAAGCATCATTGAAAATTAAGAAGTTTATATCACATGGGATCACCCACCACCTGCAGTTCAAAAGATGGATGAGAGAAAACCAGATATAGTAGTCCATGAAAAGAAGACAAAAGTAGCATTGATCATTGAAATCGCCACACCCAGTGACTACAGTGTCTTCAGTATAGGGAGACACAAAGTCATAAAATATCAGGATTTGCAGGCAGAAATGAGAGCAATGTGGAAGAAAGATACCCAGACAGTTCCAATAGTAGTAGAAGCAACAGGTCTTATAAGGAAGAATTTACAATCGTATTTAGATATGTTAACAATACATGTGATCCCATACAAATTGCAGAAGGAGTCATTATTGGGCACATTGTGGGTGCTGTAAAGAGCAATTCTGGCTGACATCAAAGATTGAAACAATATTAATTTCATGAACTTTAATCATACTTTGACTTAGGAATGGGGTCCATTCCCATCATGGTATTAGAAACCCCAAAACTTGGAGAAATGATGAAAAGGATAATTATTTTATCACCATTACACATCAGTCCTTGTACACATAACTCACCTTTAAATGGAAAATATAGCTCAGTGAATGGATGTAAATGTTAGATTCCATCTATCCATCCTGTGATGATGATATCTTGCAGTAATTGCAACATCTCCTGTGTACATTTTCTACTCTTGTAGCTTCTGTTGTTAGTGTTAACTGCAGCACAATCTATAATAATTTTAGATCCTTATCCAAGAAATCTTCTTTGCTGTCATATAATTATATTCTGCTGACAGTATCTACAAAGGGAACATGCTTCCCTGGCTTTTACTGTGCATGCAGACCATACGTCAGTAAAGGTTACAGCATTCTTTACAGACTTACTTTATTTGAAGAATTCTTAAAGATATACTTTGGAATGGTTTGTGTTCAAACTCCTTTGTAATGACTTTATTAGACATGTAGAAGTGGAACTATTGACATTCAAAGCCCATTAATAGCATTTCTTTCACTGATTTGTGTATTGTATATTTCTTTCTTTCGTTCTTTACATTTTTTTATGGGATGGTCTGACTGGGTATATAAAATAACCCCTTTTCATTGAAGGCTAAAGGTGTGCAGCTCCATAAGTAAGTAGGAAAGAAAAACAAGAACATGACAAGGATAGAGAAAATATAACAATAAAGGTTAAAAAAAATTTAAGATTTAAATTACAAAAAATCCATTTAAGCACAGGAATACAGAAAATATAAAGATGGAGTTTATAAACAATTTTGTTGTGTCTTTCGGCTTTTCCCGGTTAGGGGTCGCCACAGTGGAACTCCGGTCCGCTAATGATTGGCAGTGGATGTTTTACATGCTGAGTTGCCAGCTCTGATGCACAACCTTCAACGAAGGTATGCCCATTCATGCATCTCCACACAGAAGACACTCTAGCTAAGAATCGAACAGGACAATGTTTTACTGTGAGGCGACAATGCTATCGCAGCACCACCACCGCAGTTTATAAACACTGAAAAACAATATTCCAATTATAAAATAAATTCCATTTAAGCATTATATGCAGTGAGTTACAATGCAGGCTAAATACAGTTTGTCTGCTTGTGGTTATTGACAGCGAGTTCAGTGGAGTACAGCTGTTGAGTTACATAGGATCTCAGGGCTCAGAGATTAAAATCAGAACTATAGACAAGGTTGTACAGGTTGTGAGCACACAGTGTACTGGAAAGAAATGAACAGCCCTACATTGTCTCGGTCCCCTTCAATGACACACATCACACCAAATGACATTTGACGACCTTTATTAAATTTCATAACATAGCTTTGATCACCAACTTTATTACAGCTATTCATGATATAATTGATTCTAAATACAGCATAACATCCTTGTAATGTTAATCAGGGCAGCATACCTACTCACCCTGCCTCAGTAAGCAGCTTCCAAGCCTCTACTCACTTACTTTACTTATGAAGCAGCGTCCCATCTCACTTCATACACCATTCATTGTAATGTTAATCAGGGCAGCGTACCTACTCACCCTGCCCAACAAGCAGGGTCCATACCTCTGCTCGCATAATTTACTTATGAAGCAGCATCCCAACTCACTTCATACACCATCCATTGAATTACCTTCCACCAAATAAGCACATCTTTATCTCAGCTTGCTTATCTATTCAGCAAGATTCCTCCAAATACTCATTTCCTTTCCCCAGATCCTTGAAATGAACCTCCAGACATCAGAGGTGGAACAGAAGATGGCAAGCCTATCCCTCTTCTCCATCAACCAGCCTGACCAGGCTGTTCCCCCTCCCTTTTAACCAAAATTGTTCAATACACTTCCCATAAAGGGAAGGGTCAAGCCAAACATCATTTGTTGTACCCATCATCAGTAAAGCACCTTAGAATCCCGTCATAAACCCCTTTGCCATGCCATCACTGAAACACACCCTAATGAAACTAAATAACGTAGGATTACCTTGACCCCATTGTAACACCGGAACATCCACACCAAAGAACACATACCCTTTAAGCCCGCTGTCTTCAAATCTGAAATCATGGCTCAACCTGAATATATTGACAGCCTATAACCACAACAAAACCACAAACTATAACCTTGTGAACTCAAGACGGCACCCAGTCAAACTAATAGCAAGTCTCACACCCAGTGCTAACTGCAGCATATCACCTTAGCCCCTTACTATCCAGTTCTATATGTGCAACAACTCAATTACCATAGGGAATAGTCTAACTCCAAAACTTTAATGTCCTAACCTTAGATGGCAAAATCCAGCACCCATTGACCTAGTTCCTGAAAACTCAACTATGCTCAGCAAATGAAATACTCTAAGTGCCAAGATATAAACACCCCCAATTCACTCATTACCAAACCATTCTTAACCCCTGTTTGTCCCTAGCCTTCCCCTAAAAAACTCTTTCCTTATGTTACCTATACCACTAGTAACCTACAGCTGCCTTTCCTGCAACCAGGCTTTCTTATACATTCTAAGGCCCCTGTAACAATGCACCCCGTTTCTAAAACTACCCCAACACAGCCACCTACATACCATGCTTCCTAAAACCTTATCTACAAAATTCACCCAAACCCCCAGTGAAGTGATCCTTGTGCTCTGCTGTAAAACCTTAACCTTGTATGTAAAATTAACAGTATCTACTCAAATGACAAATTTGTTACCCCAAAATGCCACCCATTATGAATAAACTCCAGCATCATGTCAAACACCTCCTTGTCCCTTCCCCCACATATGGTTCGAACAACTGGATGAGTGAATATAACCACCCAAGGTTCCAAGAAAGCAAGGATTGAACTTCACTGGCTTGCAGGAGCCATAGAGCTGTAGCCTAATAAGTTCCTGTGCTGCTATGAACATTGTGACGCTACACATTCTGTGGGATCCCCACACTCCCCATAAACCAATCCCCGACAGTTTTCCCCCTTTGGCCCCCTTACTTAACTCTTCCTTACTTGCCCTCTATACCAATGCAATAATCAGCTCCCAGTAATTAAACACAGAGCTCAAACATGCCTTACTAAGATGATTACTCAGACCCTCCTTGTGCCCTGTTCAAGTGGCAAGAATGTCCATCCTCTCAAAAACATCACCTTCAAATCCCCTTTTCAAGCCACCGCATGATGCTTTCTGCACTCCAGCAATCTGCAAAGAAAGAAACAATGATAAATTCTATGTGCACACATACCATGATTACTTAACATGGAGGCACTGACAAGGACCCCTACCACTCCATCAAACCTTTATCTATAGCCAATGGCCATGCTCCCTTTTACTATTGAATGCAAATGCCCAAAAACAGGAACAACTTTCAACATTAATCTAACATACTAATGATTAATAAAACAAATTGTACAACCCATTAACCCTGATATAAAAACTGAAAATGCCTGTCCTTCTGACTAGCAGTGTAAAATCCTCTACCAAAACTCAACAACTTTGAAATCTACTTACTTCCATCAGTAACTGTTGCTCATTTGTGTTCCCCTTGTGTAACCTCCTCACTCATCACTGCTTCCATCATCTGTGGATACACACTATTGCCACAACTGGTACTCGGCACACCACCATCTACAAAGAAAAGGACAAAATTAAACGCTCTAAAAGTAATGAGCAAGCTCCACCTTATACCCACCTATTCTAAATTACAGCCGCAGCATTCCAAGACCTCATCTGCAAGAAAGAAAAAGACATGTAAAACATCCAAAATACACCACACATTCCAAGGCATCTTCAAGGACAACGTATCCTGCCAACCCGGAAGAAATATACCACTGCCACTCCCATCTATGACAAAGCAACCATAACTGAAGCTATGCATCCAATAACCCTATCAAATACCCCAGGTAAATTTAACTACCAGTCGAGTATGTTAAAACTAAACTCCACACATGACAGAACCTATCAATATCTACAACCCGGGAAACCTTGCGATTCCAGACCACATCAGTTAGAACCCTGTATAAGCCAAGCTAACTTATATTGTAAAGCCATCTGCCTATCTCTAACCTTCCATCCCCCAAATGAGGCACTAACCAAAATACTATGGAAGCAGTATTTTACGTACAAGAAACATTGGTTCCTGCCTTTATGTTGTGTTATATTTCATATATGTCACCTTAAGTCTTAAACTACACAGCAAGTGCAATGTCACACTCTACCAACACGATCCTATGTCACATGTTTGAACCAGTTTATTTTAGCTCTTCACTAACTAAATATCACAAAATAAGCTATAATGATTATATTTAAAAAGTAAGATTTAAATTTAAATGAGTTCATTTTTTATTTTCTCTTTTATTTATTTTTTTATTTTTTTACATATCTTTTATTAATGTGATGTTTTTTCCTATTTATGAAATTGTTTAATACAAAATGTATACAATAATTTATGTATAGTGACAAGCACTGATTTTTGATACTGTACCTTTAAGAAGAAATTACAGTGGGTACGGTGTGCATGTAAAAGGGGTAATTGTCTTAATTAGTTAGATCTGATGAAGTTCTAAGACATTAGGAATGAACGCATTTAATTCTGGAATTTATGTGTTTGTGATTGTATAGTTAAACTTTTTTTTTGGTTATCTTGAGATCCTAAAGTTATTGTGGGCTGTACAACATTGTACTTTTATTCAACTCTACAAACCCATCTAACCCTGTACCTTTAAAAGTCTTATCTCACTAGCGTTATATTTGTAAACCTCCAAACTTTTGACAGGTGTAGTTGGTTATAGTTGACTATTAAACCTCCTCTTTGGTGTCCTGAAGTTCATTTATTATTAACTACAGAGAAAGAAGTCTAGATGCAAACAGCAGCAGTTCAGTGTGAAAACATTACTTATTCTTATTTAATTCACTCCGCCTTCTAATATAATAAAACCCTTAACCCTTCAGCACACTTTCCATTCCATTTGAAACAATTGCTTATATGACGACTTTTCTTTAACATGTCACCAGTCGTTTATGAAAATTGACAAATGTTTTTAAACACAGCACCTGTAGACCTCTTTAAAACATGCATGAATAGCTTTTAGCTGATCTACTGTGTTTTATAATGAAAACACTGAGATTATTTTAGCAGCATATTGCAAGCAGGTGCCATAACACAAATTGTATTAAATGTTATGCCACTTTAACTTTCCATATAGCGAGCTTGTCTTAAAGACTCATTTCAGTGACCAGCTGTACTTTACCTGGAATGTTTACAAATGATGCCCTTGAGAATCACTTGTCTCATATTGTTGATTTGCCCCGGTTCAGTAACACACACATCACGCTTAATGACACCATTGTACAGGGAACCCTTAAGTCACTAAATACCTAAAGCCTCCCACCAAACATAGTCAGAACAAGGTCCTGCCTGGACCACAGTTTTTTTTTTTCTCTTCCCCATCACGGATGAACATCAGGGAACACAATCCTCCAGCCCGCGAAAACCACAAACGGCTCAACTGAAGCCACACAACACAAGGCCCCATCACCACCATCAACCGCCTCTGACAAAGAGCCCGAAAAACAACATCCACGCTTCACACTGGGGGAACCAAACCCCCAAACCAAGGGAACTCCACCAAAACCCACATCACCGCCAATGACCAGTAACCTCCTCTTCCCCTTCTTCACACATCCAGCAAACAAGACCACCACAACATAGATCCGTCACAACAATGCACTCGACATGACTCGGCGGATGCATGACCCAGACCCCCAACACCAACGATCCCAAAATTCAAAACAAGGCTGCGACCATCCGAAGACTCCAACACAAGCTGACATGGAGGCACCACCCAAAGACTGATCCCACCTCATACCAGTTTTTTTTCTTTTTAATGTGCATACCCCTTTCATCTGTGAAGCGCAACAGAATGGCACCTTCCCAACAGACCCACCAGGACTGCAAAGTCTGTCCTCCAAACGTCCCTTATCTGAGAAAAGCTGCACCACCATCACTGCCACTCTCCACCGGTGGTCACCGCAACACCACTCATGCGCAATAGGAGCCATTATTTTAACTCACTCGAGGCAGTGAAAAGCCGCACATAGATTCCCTAGAGAAAAATACCTCAGAAAATGGTTACCGCGGCCCCCTTAACTCCACTGTAAATAAACTATTCGCCTACTAAGTCACCAGTTTTGCCCTACTGACTACAAGGCCTGGAGAGAGAGAAAAAACATCAGGGATGACAGAAACTAATGATAAACCTATGCACCTTACCAGACGAACAGTCACCGATGCCATAGACTGCGAGACCAGCCCAAGATGAAGAGCACTAAGCCACCAACCAAAGAGAAAGCATAATCCCTCACAAACAACATGCCTCATAATGTCAATTGGACCCTTTGCCCTAAATACCATCCAAACCAATAACCTTACCCCATTAACCATTACCTCCTCTCCCCAGGACCAACAAGCCCATAGAACCGCCTTTCCTCATCACAAGTAACATTTTATATATAAATAGACCGCCCACCTGTTATGACTGTCCCACTACTCTTGACCCATGGCCTACTTGTACTCTGACACATCCAAAGGTCGTCTCGGATGAACAACTTGCCTTAGCAAGTTCACTCCAAAATGTGATTGCTTAACCCAACTACACTAGACTAAACCTCTTAAGCCCCTCCCCATCATTATCTCATTTCCTACCAACCACTCCTGCCTCCACTTAATCCTTTCACCTCCCCAACCCACTTAAATCCCCTTAATCTTAGCCTACCCCCCCCCATGAAGATCTCTTGGGACAACTTAGTTTGTTGCTAAACTTAATTTATATTTGAACATCTGTCATTGCCCTCAAAGCACAGGAAAGAGGTCTACTCTCCTGCAGTAGAACTGCTCCTGACTATTACTGAATTGCATCGGCATATTTTTAGATCTGCTGACCAATACCTTGCCACATTATAATGCAGATGTGTTGCTAATAACACTGTATTCTCTGATAAGTAAGCAATAAATGTAGACAAATACTGTATCTTTCCCAAGAATCACATCATAGATGATTTGCCAGTAGGTTTCAGTACATTCACAACAACATCACTTAATAAGTCATCATTTGGTTGAAGATTATTCTTTGTCAGTGCACGTGTCATACTATGAAGAAGTAACATGTTTGTTATTCTGCTTTTTTGAGTTTCAAGTTTTGAGACTTTAATCTATTATACAACTTTGTTAGTCAGCTGTCATGTTCTTTCTTTGCAGTAATGTAGACTGAAATATCATCTATAAATATTCATTCAGAGCCTCGGTTTTCTAAAACACTTGAGATCCCAAAATGTTGCCTTAGGAATCTGTAATGTTGCATTAGTGTATTGAAGGTACAATGTTTAGAAATGATTTTATCCAACTTGATCTGCCCAAACATAACTCTCAACCTCTTAGAGCAAGAAATCTGGACAAAGCCATAAATAAAAGTGGGACAAAGGCGCAAAAATAGGGACAATTTTTAAATATTGCTCTTACAAACTTAGAAAGTTGATAGAATAACAGGTCTTGCATTAGCATGTATTATCTGAAGGGTATAAAGTCTGAAACGCAAATGTCTGCATTATTTTCTAACTTCAGTATTAATGATTTGCCACTAATTTGTCAGAAAACCACAATTTTATGAAAAATGGACCAAAAATATAAGGAAAAAATCTGAACATTCTGTGAAAATCTGTACAGTTGAGAAATATGTGCCCAAATAATTTGTTTGCATCTAAAACTGAGACTAGTCTGGCATTAAACATAACTCTTACCAAATCATTGATAGTTCGAAGTGGATAATGCTCCATCTTGGTTCAATTGCTTAAGTTTTCGGAGCAATACATATTCTGACCTTTCCTTGCTTTATCTACCCTGTTATTAATGCATTATTTTGCTTCTCTCTATTTCAGTATGGCTCATAGTGACTCTGTGAGCATTAGGTTTTGCCCTGACAAAGTCATAAATGCAATAAGAACTGCTTGAGCTGATAGTATTGCATGGCATTCAGTCTGCAGATGATTTAAGCCTTTAGAGATCAGAATATTCCTCCAGAATATCATTCATATTTTGTACAACATTCTCTCTCAGTTCTGTGAGTTTTGCTTATTTATTGCAAAGAATTATTAATGTCAGGTACAATTACTACTATATTTCCTTGACACTGTAGGTTGGACATCAATAGACTCCTGAATTTGGACACTTTTCACAGAGCTGTTCATGCTAAATTTACCATTAGACTGACTTCGTATTGAACTAGCTTTATCATTGTTCTTACTTTTGAGATGGCTACCTCTGTGATTGTTTTCCAGTTTCTCTTGCATGTTATCCTGCCTCTGTGTCTCTTCAGTATCAATAGGTTCCATAAACTGAGCATATACTGCATTTTGTACTATTTAGTGAATCAAAAATTAACCCCGTTTTGTTCTGCTCTATGGGAATTCTGCTTATCTTGCCTAGTGAAATATGTGTCTCTCTGCCCAGGATAGTTGGTTCTTTTAGTTAGTCTGCAAAAACAGTATTTTTAAATGTATGCATGACTCATCCATACTTCGCCCAGTGGCTTAAGACTGTATTTAGAAAAAGACTGTTACAATGATGCAGATTTATATAATATATGTTCAAATGCAGTACTTCATACATAAATTCTGTCACATTGCATTCTGCACCAATGTTCAGTTTTAATGTAACTGCTTTTCCTTTAATCTATGTGTTTTCAGACCACCATTAACTTCTCTCTTAAGCAAAGCATAGAATGAATGCAGCCATTCAGTCTGGATATTATTGAATACACTGAAACTGTATGTGGCATGCAATGTATTCACAAAATGTCCTTCAGTAATATATATTTTCTACTTTTGAGTGACCTTTGTTTCTTAAAAATTAATGTGACAGTGATTCACTTGGGTGTTATTTGTACCTGCCATTGTCTTACCAGGTAAGATGTATTTGAATTGCAATTGTCTGCAGTTTAATTTTTGTTTTCATTTCTTTTATCGATTTCAGGTTGCATTATCATATCATTTCCATGGGCAGTAGTTATTTTGCATGCTTCTCGCTCTTTTGTTGTGCTTTGAGTTGCAATTCAGTCAAAGGGCATATATCCATGGTTTTATACATTGTTAAATCAGCTTCCACTCAGTAGTCTACTCCTTAGCTGATCATTTCTGATTCCATAAACACGTTTTTCTCTTATAATTCTACGAGAGAAGTCACCTGATTCATAGCCTTATGTTCTGTTATATTCAGTGATATAAGCATCCAGGATAGCATGGCAGTAGGAACGCAGACTTACTATTACTTAAAGGGTTAATACAACTGAAATATATTTAAAATATTTGTTTAATTGATTAATTGTTTTTACACTCATTGGATGGAATAGTTTTTACTTGGAGCATATAAAGATGTGTTTTGGACTTTTTTAATATTATTGATAAAGTCTAAGGGCGAAAGCAGATTTTAAACTGAGAATATACTAGAAACATTGGTCTCTTTGTTTTGCACTGAAAATAACCAGTAACATACTAGTATACATGTGCAAACAAAGATACATGCTTCAAACACAAGCCCACACTTATAAAGAAATTTCTTGTGCTGATGTTCTAATATTGATTGCTTGATAATCATAAATGGTAAAAACAGGAAAGTGGACAGGTGGGGAGGGAAATGTAGTTGCATGTGTGGTGGCTGAAGTAATGGCAGGTGGGGATTTCATATACAAAAAGTAATTAGCTGCCTACAGAACTGGGTACAATTATTAAGACACATTAATTAGGGTGGGTGGGGACGGAAATTATGCATTTAGTCTGAGAAAGCCTGTTATACAGTTTGCTGAAGACTAGTGCATCATTGGACTATGAACTTAATTAGAAGTATGAAAGTAGGCTTGAATAAAGTGTTCAGTTTTAGTGGTCTGGATAATAGTGACTCTGGTAGCCATTTTTTTTTCTTTCAAGAACTATACTGTATCAGCATGCTGAAGAGCTGCTGTTTATAAATATAAGTATTTGCTGATTGTTTGTCTAGATGATTTTTTTAAGAGAATTGCATTTTAACTGGCTTGGAAAAATATTTTAACAATAGGTCTACTGCCTTTTGGATAGGAAAACACAATGCTTTCAAAGGCTAAAGCAGTAGTTTATTGATGCTGATCGTGGTTAGATGAATGACATTTTCCTAACCAACAGCCTAGCATTTGAAATGAACGTTTTTTAATTCAGAGCTGAAGAGGTGCTTGATTGCTTAGCTTCAGCTGGGCTTGGAGTTTGTGAATAATGCTGCATTTATGCATGCACACTACTGCACAAGAATGCTAAATGACACACCTATGGTCTAATGAACATTTACTGTAAAAAGCTACAGAAATAATATGCAGAAAGCAGGGATTCTAGTAAAAATTATAACAATGAGTTTTGTATATATTTCTCATACTGAGCAATGGAGCACTTTGCAAAACCGAAAGGATGCACATCTGAAATGTACAACATTTTTTACAAAAGGTTTGAAGGGCTAAGGCACATTTTGGTGCATTGTCCTGTGGTATAAAAGGCTCATTATGATCACCCAGATCAAGCCTTACATAAATTATTTTTATGGGTTTAACTCAAAAAGGGCAAGTTTAGGAAATCTGAGCAAATCAAATGAACTTCTCTTATGAGTACACACTGTATTTCTGAGAGTATCTGTCCAGTGGCAAATCTGTGTTAATCATCATGGATTATGGTGCTTACTTAATGCAGTAGCTTACTTAGTGCTTAAGTTTTTGCCTTACAGTCCCATGGTCTGATAAACAATCCTATTCTCTGGTTAATGTCTCTCTGAAGTTTTCATCTACTTCCTGTGGCTGCGTTAGATTTCTTTGGGCATCTGAGTTTGTCCCATCTTGCAAAATACATCTGTCCAAATCATGTTGGATTTTGACTACTCTAAACGTACACACACACACACACACACACACACACACACGACATTTAACTTTGCCCTTATGCCCAGGTTAAAATAAAACAGTCTGAAATGGAGCACTTGCCACCTTCTTAGCAGACAGACACAAAAAAGTCAAACAAATTGTTTATCAGATGCCTAGGCAGTCACCAGTTAGTAATTTGGCAGCTCCTATTCAACCTAGACTAAATTACCATTTGCCCTTAGCTGTGCCTTTTGCCTATTGTAGAAAAAGGATAATTTGTTTCATGTATGATGCTTGTATTCCTTTCTCCTGATCTCCATGTAATATAAGTAGCCTTTAGTGTAATATTCTGATCCAAGGTCTTGAAGGTACTATTATATGTGCATGCCAACTTTCTTTGCAACATTCTTAAAAGCCCTTTTGAAAGCCTAAGGGACACTTTGCTGCATTGTCCTATAGTATATAAGGCTCATTGTGATCACCCAGATCAAGCCTTGCACGAAGTATTTTCTTGGGTATAACTCAATAAGGGCATGTCAGAAAATGTTAGCAAGTCTAACGGGTTTATGTTATGAGTACTTACAGTATTTCTGAGAGCCCATGTAGAACTGCAGTTACAGCTCAACTTAGATAGTCAGGGCTTTTTTGGAAGTGTTTCCTGTTACCTTGAGTACCAGGACTGTCATATTTAGTCTTTCACCCAAATTTCAATTAAACATGAAAGGTAACCCTATATTTTGGAATCCATTCTGTGATTATCTAACATGATGATGTATATCACACACACACACACACATATATATATATATATATATATATATATATATATATATATATATATATATATATATAAAATGTGATTATCTAACAACATTTCATCTTGAGCTGACAATCTCCTGCTTTCTATCATGAATGCAGAGGAAACAATCTCACAACCACTTTAGCCAGCTTCCTAATTATAAGCTAACTAAATGTATAGCCCATTAAATATCTGCATACATTTAGGTACATTCTGAAGATTAGGGCTTTAGAGGTTAAAAGACAAATAATAGTTTTTTTAAGGTACTCATCAAAACATCAGTAGCATTTCTCCAGAGTGCAGTTTGACCTGACCTCATGAACTCAGTAGTGGTGAAGCCATGCATGAATTCATAAAGGCAAACTGCACTCTGGGGAAATACTACTGATAGTTTTATTAACGTGGTAAGCATTATATTTATTTTTGTAGCTGAAAATATTTGTTCACTTTTTTTTCTGGAAAAGAGTGCATGAGCTTTTGAGATGGAGCAAGAATGGCAGGAAGAATATATTGCCAGTTTAACTCATGTTCCTCATAATTATGTGACAGACAGCAGTTCAGATATTTTTTTCTTCAATTACCTGAAAGAAGATCGCATCAACAGAAATTGTACTGCAACGAAAAAAAAGAAAGAAAAAAAAGCAATATTTATTGTAAGGTTAAATGCAATATTCTCTACCTTTATATTTTTATATTACTGGTATTTCAAGATGACCAAGTCCTAAAGAGAATACATCTTCAAAGATGTTACATAAATTGAAATATCTAGATGTATTAGGTCATTGCTTGATATGAAGATATTTAATCTAGAGAAAATTACTGGAACAGTAAAACCAATTTTTTTACATGAACATAAATTTTTCATCCTGTGGATCAGAATAGTTGTAAAAAATAAATGATTCTCCCCTTCTGTTGTATCCACTGTCATTGATACTTTTTCTTTGTAACACTTTTTTGAAGAAAAACAAACAAGGTTATCAAATAGTAATAGTAATTAAACAACCTGAACTAAGTACATTAAGGAAACATTAAACTGGAATATAAGAAAAGATGTCTGTATAACAATTTATGAAAGGAAACCGACCACTAGAAAAAGTACCTCTGTGCTATTAACTGTTAACTTCTCAATATAGAATGCCAAGTATCAATTTTCAGCCATAATTTTACAACTAGTAAGTGTGCTAACACATTATATTCATGTGGTTCCTAGCAAACAAAGATATACTTACTTTTAAAGGCCATTTATATAGAAGTACAAAAAGACTGATCTAAGCAATTTAACCACTTCTTAGCAGACCATAGAAAATCAACTAGTTGTCTTCAAGTTTTTCACGGAGTTTCCTCATTTTGAGAACAGGAACAATGTTAGTCTTCTGGCTGTACAAAGTCATGCCAAGAATCTTGTTACAGAACTCCAGTAAAAAGCTATATAGGCATTTGTGGTTGCTGCTATATGCAGTTTCCATTTTTTTCAGGATATCTTCACCTAGGTGCAGAGTTGAGTTTTCTATGTGTCTCCTATGAAACCTTTGTCATGTCTTAGGAAACCAGTACCTATTCATGTAGAATTGCCTTTTTATGTATGTAATGGTTGCATCTCAGCTGAGATGAATAAACATTTAACTAGTCTACTGCTTTTTTGACTGATTGATGATGACATGCTTTGGAAACCCCTTTCAAGAAGAGGCATGTAAAACTATTTTCTGTATGAATATGCTTTTATTCATCTGATCCATTTGACCCTCCAGGTGGCATCATCAATTAGCCTACTGTCAATTCTAAGCTTGGAGTAGCACCATAAGGGGGGGGGGGTGCAGTATCCTCAATCTCTTAAGCAGCATAGAGCAGCTTGAGTGCTGCAAATGTTGTGTGTTGGTGCCATAAAGATAAATGCTGTGACATGGACTTCTCAAACTAACTTATATCCCAGAAGGCATCCAGTCCTAAAATTCTAGCATCTACCTTTGGTAAAATGGGGACCATAACTCAGTTTCATTAAATAGAAGGGCAGAAGTAAAGCTTGCTGTATACTTGTTATATTAAGCTCCCAGTCCTAATGTACTGGTGGGATGTACTCTTTACAGGGTTTGAGTCTCCTTCTGTTCCCCATCCATACAAATTAAGGCTGCAATGTTGCAAATTCTCTTAGGCATGCTGTGCATAGGGGGTACTGGAGTATTTACTTACATATAAAATTGTAGTGATGAAACAAATATCTTAATCAATGTCATTTCCCCTTGAAAGAAAGATGGAGATTGTGCCAATCATGGATCCAGGTATAAACTTTATTCCAGACAGAGGTCATATTAAGTTCTGCTATTAGGTTCATAGGTAGGTAATAGGCTTTCAGCCCAAGGGCCTACATAAGCCTAGCCAACAAGATTCCCTGGCTTATGCCACCCAAGAAAGTTATTTTCCTGTGCCACTGTTGAGCAGAGACACAGAAGTGATCCCTGGGGTGTATTTCCTATTTACATCCACTCATTAAGATTTTTCTTGAAGAGTGCTAATGAAGAACTTTGCTTGACATAGATGGGTAGCCTGTTCCCGAGTATTTTGAGTGATTAGCATGAATGAGAATATATAAGTCTTTAAGGGGTTTATCACACTCTTCAAAGGGAAGGGCTTGAGCAGACAATTTAAGCTTTCTAGCTGTCAGGCATACTGCAGACTTCACACAGAAGGCGCTCCAGCTGAGAATCAAATGGTTTTCCCATTTGAATCTCGGCTGGAGTGCCTTCTGTGTGGAGTCTGCATGTCCTCCCTGTGGTCGAGTGACATTTAAAGGCATGCAGGTTGGTGTGTGCATGAATGGGTGTGCCTTCTTTGAAGGTTGTGCATCGGGCTGGCAACTCGGCACTGTAAAAATCTACTGCCAATCATTAGCAGACCGGAGGTCCGCTGTGTTGACCCCTAACTGAGAAAAGCCGAAAAACATTACTTGACTAGCTGTCAGGCATACTGTGTGTATAGGAATTTTAGCCTTTTTTAGCTGAAGAGAATTTTAACCTTCTTTAGTTGAAGACCAGAAATATTAGCAAGCTCATCAAATAAAAAGAAACATTTTGGAATATCCCTTGAGCAACAATAAGACAGTCATCTGCAAAGAAAAGCTTCCAAGAAACCACCTCAATTAGTGTTTATCCTGGAAAAACACTGTTGAATTTAAATAAAGCTTTAGAGGTTCAGTGGCTGGAAGAAATAAAGTTAGGGTCAGGGGACAACTCTCACATTCTGTTATGAATGACAGGCTGTGACAATGTAATGTCTGTCAGAACCTTTTCTAGAGATGAAGCATATAAGGCTTGAACTGCTGAGTGAAACCTGTGGGGGAACACAGGTGGTGTTCAATGCCTTCTTAAAGTTAATCAGTATGGCTCTTCTGCCTGGACCCTGCACTTATTTTCATGAAGTGTTCAAATGATACTCGTGTAAATCCATCTTGATTAAGAAGAATCACAGTGGATATCATTTTCTTTAGGCGTTTTTGCTGACAAATGGGCATCTATCATTACTTCCATGTTAAGTGAGAAATAGGTCAATAGGTGTCAGTATAGATAGGGTCTTTTCCCAGCGTAGGTATTACTGTTATAATGGAGATAGCAAACATGAGGTTAATGATCCTGGGCTGTCCAGAGCACTGCATTAGAGCTTTAATTTGCTGTATCAGATGGTCTTGTAATACCATCTTTAACTTTGCTGAGTCCATGAGAGCCAAGGGGCTTTTCCAGCAGTGTTTCCTTAACTGAGGATAGAATGTCTAACAGTCTTACTCAAAATTAATTTCTGGACACCCACCAGTAGTGGTAGCTTGGCTTTTTTTTAGAAATTCTTGCACCTTCTCCAGTTTCTTTTTGTGAGAGTGTAGCATTTGACAGAAATTCATGGAAGCATTGTTAATTTGGGGTGGACTAGTTAATAATCAGGGTGCCTCCTTTGATTGTATCTCTGCTGTCATCTGAAACACTCCTCTTTGCTTAGCTCTGTATACTAAGGCTTACCAAGATTACTACACAGCGGCTGACAATTCATTCCATATTTAGTTGGGATTGTCACTTTGGTAAAATGCTGATTTTATTATTGGTATTCCCTGAGGGCTACCTTATTTCTAAAGTGTGTGTGTGTGTGTGTGTGTGTGTGTGTGTGTGTGTGTGTGTGTGTGTGTGTGTGTGTGCGCGTGCGTGCGTGTGTGCATGTATGTGTGTGCATGTATGTGTGTGTGTGTGTGTGTGTGTGTGTGTGTGTGTGTGTGTGTGTGTGTGTGTACATCTGAATGGCACTGGGGAGTTTCCGCTCCGACTATCTCATTTCCAGTTCAATATCTCCAAGTAGTTGACCATGGTTCTTTGTACAAATTGCAGTGATGTAGGTTAAATGATTCCTACTTTACTTGTGTGGGCACAGAGTAGTCAGTTTAAGTTTAAATCCTTTTGGAATCCATGGGTAATGTCTGTCACTAATACAAGTGGTTTTTTTTTTTTTGTTTTTTTGGTTTGTTTAATCAGGGGGTTCATCCTTCAAAAGCTGTGATTTTGAACTGCGATGTTGGAGTCATTGCTGATGGTACAGCAAAATGGTCTGCCTCATTCACTTCTCATATGGTGTACTTTAGGAAAACTAATAGTCTGTGACATGCATTTTGTCAGCTTGAGGATATGAAGTTGCATTAGGCACTAACAGGTGGAAGAGATGGCAACAAAACCCCACTTATGCATGGCAGCCTGGATCACTAGATCCATCTACTGTTTTAGTATGTTGCTGTGCCCAGAGTGACAAGTGATCAAGTGATCCAGTACTGTATTAAAAATCTCCTTTTAAAATGGTCTGCTTCCTATGATTCTCCAGAACTCTATAAGCAGCAAACATAATAATTGTGTTGAGTCTGTGCTATGCACATATATATATACACAGTTATTTGTTAACCTTGTAGTGAACTGTAAGCTGCCCACAAGCCCCTGGTTTCACAAAGTTAGTAAAGTTCCATCCTAAAGCCACATAAACCCACAGGTTGGCTACTACTAAAACAGTAATGTGAGTGGGAGAAATGCTGGCTCTCTGGTATACTTGTCTCAAACAAGTTCTTCCATTTGGGAGCTCTGTGTGAAAATATCTGTGATAACTTGCCCTGTTGCAAAACAAATAACATTTACCATTCCAAATTTGTTAACAAATTAAACAAAATAGTACCCCTTATTGTTTTTCACAGTCTTGCTACCTTTCTTACAGTTAGGTTGATCCATTTGCAGTGATAATCACTGTCAGAAGATTTTGAACAAGGTCAACAGTTTTTGAGTTACTAGTAGGACTTGATGTGAGACTTCCATCTCAGCTTTCTTGTCTAACTACTATAGAGGGAGAAATTGCTTATTATCATGGTGAAGTGAGTTAGCACCACACAGCTCCTGTTGTAAGGATGGCCAGATATCGATGGCTGTCGGACTTGTTACTGTTGTAGCTTTAGCTGATCCTCGGGGGACCTGCCATCTTCCTGACTCTCTCTGGGATCACTGTCAGTGATGCTTATTTGTATGCACCACTCGTGGTTCAAAAATGAGGCATTTTATCCAAAACTATAGTTATCAGGAGCTTCCAGTTAATACTTAAAGAAGGAAAAAAAAAAACAGACTGCATGTATAAACTAGTAAGTTAAACCTGCAGTACTGATGCTCAGTGTCCCTGCTTTCTACAGATACCCCTACATCCTTGTTGAACCAACGTGAAGTTAAGGAACTCAGCTGCTTAAAATTCAACACCCAAGATCTGTTTCATTAAGAAAAGTGTGATCAATATTTCAACTATTTGACATCCTCAGAGGTCACTAGTAGTGATCTACACCCCGCTTTAAATAACATGACAAACAGTGATGGCTGTAGCATCTGTGGTGTCAGCTGGAAATAGAACTAAATTGTTAACATACATGTTGTAGTTCAGGTACTGACTTTTGGTGAATATTTTATATTCAGTAGTTCAGCTGCTGGTCTGTTATTTCTACTCTTTTTTTTTTAAGTTAATCATGTCAAGCACATTACAGATTTCCTATATTTTGATACATCTTACTATTCTTACTAAAGTGAATAGTGTTTCTAAGATTTCATGTCACACTGTACCAGACCCTCTGTATACTTCCAGGTTTGCTGTCACAAGTATTTAAGTATTTACATTTAGTGGGACACAACTATGTCTTTGAGTTGCTTTCTGATTATCCTGGGTGATATTTTAGTTAGCTCTACTGATCAGCAAACTCCTCTTCTCAGCACCCCATTGACTCTTTTATTCCTCATAAAGTTGACAGCTAACCCCTTTCCTGATCTGGTTAACTTCCTGATCATGTTAAAAGACTACAGAACCCTTTTGTTCTCTTCCAGGTTGAGAGTTGGGCAATGACTGTGAGTAGACATGTCAAGACAGTCCCCAAGAAAAAATAAAAGGTCTTCATGCCAAAGGGTAATCTGCATCATAGACAAGACTTTGCTCCTTTGCTCCACTGAGCTGTGTAATTCTTCATGCTATAATCACTTCATACATATTATTTTTCTGACAAACTTTCCAAGGGAAGAAAAAGACTTTGAGCTGAATGCTACTCAAACAATACTTTTATTCAATGCACTGTTAAGTGCTTCTGTCCACTGGTCCCTGGACGTCATCAGAACAAATAAATACAACGCCCAAATCCTTATATACCATGTCTTGTTAACTGAATTAATTAATTGAAACAATTAAACAATTAAGTATGCTCCTACAAGAAGGTCACATTAATTTAACACATAACATAAAAATACATAACTAACAACCATTATGGGAGAATGTAAAACCCTTATTTTCATATAAAAACATGCACACAGTCATTTCCCATTAAAATCAAGGGACTGCAGCCTAAACACCTAACTTAGTTTAAGAGAGCCACATTAAGTTAAGAGAAGACATTCTTTGAACTGTGGATCCTTTGAGCTTTTCCAAGAAATGCAGGAATCCCTGTGTAGTATCATGTTATGAGCTAATGAAAATGACAGCAGGTATTTGAGAAATTTCCAGCATCCCAACATTTCTTTGCTTAGCCCTGATTAAGTCTAATTTGCATAATTCTAGGCCTCATCCTACAATAGAGAGGAGTATGGGTACTTTTAACACATCTAAGTTCCAGCTAAACAAAAATAAGTGCATAGGAAAAAAAATAATAATAATAAAAAATATATATATATTTGTAATTCAAGCTACATTGTCTGAATCAAGCATATACATCAAGACATGTAGGATGAATATTGATAGCATTATGCTCAATAAAAAAAGCATATGTCCTTGGATTCAGAAATTTCCATGGATAATTACCTTTTTTCAAAGCACTTTTCTCTGATATTTTAGTTAGCTCTACTGATCAGCAAACTCCTCTTCTCAGCACCCCATTGACTCTTTTATTCCTCATAAAGTTGACAGCTAACCCCTTTCCTGATCTGGTTAACTTCCTGATCATGTTAAAAGACTACAGAACCCTTTTGTTCTCTTCCAGGTTGAGAGTTGGGCACTGACTGTGAGTAGACATGTCAAGACAGTCCCCAAGAAAAAATAAAAGGTCTTCATACCAAAGGGTAATCTGCATCATAGACAAGACTTTGCTCCTTTGCTCCACTGAGCTGTGTAATTCTTCATGCTATAATCACTTCATACATATTATTTTTCTGACAAACTTTCCAAGGGAAGAAAAAGACTTTGAGCTGAATGCTACTCAAACAATACTTTTATTCAATGCACTGTTAAGTGCTTCTGTCCACTGGTCCCTGGACGTCATCAGAACAAATAAATACAACACCCAAATCCTTATATACCATGTCTTGTTAACTGAATTAATTAATTGAAACAATTAAACAATTAAGTATGCTCCTACAAGAAGGTCACATCAATTTAACACATAACATAAAAATACATAACTAACAACCATTATGGGAGAATGTAAAACCCTTATTTTCATATAAAAACACACACACGGTCATTCCCCATTAAAATCAAGGGACTGCAGCCTAAACACCTAACTTAGTTTAAGAGAGCCACATTAAGTTAAGAGAAGACATTCTTTGAACTGTGGATCCTTTGAGCTTTTCCAAGAAATGCAGGAATCCCTGTGTAGTATCATGTTATGAGCTAATGAAAATGACAGCAGGTATTTGAGAAATTTCCAGCATCCCAACATTTCTTTGCTTAGCCCTGATTAAGTCTAATTTGCATAATTCTAGGCCTCATCCTACAATAGAGAGGAATATGGGTACTTTTAACACATCTAAGTTCCAGCTAAACTAAAATAAGTGCATAGGAAAAATAATAATAATAATAAAAAATATATATATATATTTGTAATTCAAGCTACATTGTCTGAATCAAGCATATACATCAAGACATGTAGGATGAATATTGATAGCATTATGCTCAATAAAAAAAGCATATGTCCTTGGATGCAGAAATTTCCATGGATATTTACCTTTTTTCAAAGCACTTTTCTCTGATTGTTCCTAATATGCTTCTTCCTTCTCTTGTCCTAACCCGCTCTGTTCGCCCTGTGGGCTCACTCCACTCCCCATACCCTACCCCCAATTCCCACCCACCCCCAGTGGCCCTAAACATATACTTCTATAACCACACCCTCCTAAACACACAACCAATCAGATGTTGCCACCATCCTAGTAAATTGAACCATACCTGCTTTTCACGTAACCAATCTCTACCCCTAATTAATTATAATCTCAACTCAAACTCCTCCTCTCCTCCTAACCCATACCTCTGCTAAACAACCTAATATTTCCTTACCTATTCTACCATCATGTCTACTAAAACCACCTCAACCCTAACTAAACTACTACTCTGTGCCACACTCACATCTGTACTAACCTCAGCATATCTGTTAACCTCCTATGAACACCCAAATACTTCTCATCCTAACCATCCAAAAAAACAAACAGTCCCACATACTATCACATTCACCCTTAATAATATCACTATTACATCCACACCTAGATACATACTAGCTAAATACCACAGACTTGCCCACATTACATACAACTTTACAACAAAGAAATTCCGCTACCAAATTAATAACATACATTATCTTTTACTTTCACTAAAAAAGCATTGCTTACTCTGTGGAGACATACATCCTAATCCTGGCCCACATAATGTCCTATCCACTGGACATCTCACCAACAATCCCTCTATTCCCCTCATCCCCAACAAACACCCCAACTCTCTCCTCATTGCACATCTCAATATCCAAAGTATAAATAACAAAGTTCCCCATCTTCATGCTCTCCTGGATATACACTCTTTTGATATTTTATGTTTGACAGAGACTTGGCTTAAACCTAAAACACAAGATAATGAAATTATCCCACCAGGTTATAACATATTTAGACTTGGCCGTATAAAAAGAAAAGGAGGGGGAGTAGCACTTATTTTCAAAGATGGACTACAAGTCACCTTTATACCCTATAACCCACCAAAAGACAACCATGCTGGAGTCCTTATTTCCAAATTACAGCTAAACTCTAGTAAATCCTTATATATCTTTTGTATCTATCTACCTCAGCATTCTAGAGGATATTCTGAGCTGGATCTCGACATCCTTCCCACAAGAAACAATTATCCTAGGAGACTTTAACATAGATTGGAAGAACATAAATACTGAACATCCTACCTCTCACATTAACCTTCAAGGCTTCTCTCAGACCATTACCTCCCCAAAAAGAATAAACAAACCAAACAAAAAAGTGAGCACTTTGGATTAGATCCTTATTAATAACTACCACCAAAATTATACAGTTGATATCCTCCCTGACGATGTAAGTGACCATTCCTTGACTTATATAATCAGGCAAAAGTTTAATACCTCTCACCTAACCTCATATAGGACTATACGGTCCAACAAGCAATTTAACCAACACCTTTTCCAGAGTGAACTCAGTGCCTGTGATTGGTCTCAATTACAAACCCTCCCACTTGAGCAGGCTGTCAAATATTTCAACTCTAAGTTCTTAGAAATCCTAGACCACCACGCTCCTAAATGTATTATCAGAACTAGGTCCAAACCTGCCCCCTGGCTTACAAATGAAACCAAGAAAAGAATCCTCCTCAGAAACAAAGCCTGGTCCAAGTGGCGGACTACCAAAAGTACATCAGATCAACAAAGCTTTAGACATATGAGAAACATGACAAAAAAGAAATCCTCTCAGACAAAAAAACTTCTGCTGTAAAATGCAGCAAACAAACCAAAACAATCCTCAAAAATTCTGGGCAAGTATCAATAGACTCCTCTATCCAGGTCACTCCAGAACACCAACCCCAACAGGTGCAACACATGAGACTCCTATCCAAACTGCCAATGCTTTCAATTCCTTCTTCACAGAGGCTATCCAATCTCTAGCCAGTCAACTAGCTCCTGATAGAGCCAGTCTTCTTAAATCTTCTCCGAGCTCTCTTCATACCTTCCAATTTCTACCCACCTCTACAAATTATATCTATAAACTCATTCTAAAACTTAAGCCTTGTACTACTTCTGCTGACCAGATCCCAGACAAATACCTGCAAAAAGCAGCTAAATAAGTAGCCTACCCAATATCCATCCTGATTAATAGAACTACTAACGAGGGAAGCATCCCTAACATCTGGAAAATCTCACATATTATCCCCCTACACAAAGGTGGCAACTCAAATGAATACTCTAATTATCGACCTATAGCCCTACTATCCCCCTTAGCAAAAATGATGGAAAAATGTATTCACCATCAGCTTTTAAACTATTTAATTCAACACAACATACTTGCTGAACGCCAACATGGCTTTAGGCCATTCCACAGTACTACTACTGCCCTCTTATCTTTTACTGATACCATAAACAAAAACCGTAATAACAATATTCTCTCTTCCTCTCTATTTATTGATCTCTCAAAAGCATTTGATATGGTAAACCACTCTCTACTTATAAATATTCTGAAATCACTCTCTCTTTATACTTTGGCTGTAGAATGGTTTACTTTACCTCAGCAATAGGCAACAGGCTGTGCTCTGGGAGAATAAACTATCATCCCACCTTCCAGTCTCACTCAGTGTCCCTCAGGGCTCCATCCTAGCCCTCTCTTATTCTCAGTATTTATCAATGATCTCTTCCTAGCTATTCCTCAGGCAACATGCATACAATATGCAGATGATTCAACTTTAATCCGTGCAGCTGAATCTTCATCTTAACTACAATCCCTAACTCAGAAAATATTTAACATAGTTGAGACTTGGTTCAAAAAACGTTGCCTCCTCTTGAATCCCAAAAAAACAAAGCTCCTTCTCTTTACACCCACCCGTAAATCCATGCCTTTAGATTTCTCTGTCATTTCTAACAATGGCACCCTCATATCCCCTGATTCTACCACCAAACTCCTAGGAATAACTATAGACAGTCACCTCAGCTTTGATAACCATATTAATAACACTATAAAAACAGTCAACAGAAAAATGGGCTCCCTATACAGGATCAAATATTTTCTCACTCCAACAGCCAGAACTACTATTGCCCACTCTCATCTAATCTCAACACTCCTCTATGCCTCACCAATTTACACCAACCTATCCAAGAAGAATCTTTTTAAACTCACTTCATCTTACAACAACATTGCCAGATTTGCTACTGGTAATCGCTTTAGAACTCATCACTGCCAGAATCTAAAACAACTAGGATGGCTTGAACTGCAAAATCAGCTTTATTTTAACCAACTAACCATTGTTCATAAGATCCTCAACCAGCCCAACAACACTCCTATACTCTCAAACCTCATTACTCTGTATAAAAATCTTAATACCTTACGCTCTGCTAACAAACCTCTACTTAGTATTAGTAAGTCTAACAACATGGCAGGAAACTCTCTTTACGCTAACACAACTGGGAAATACTAGAATCTTCTACCTAGTGATCTTATATCACTTCCTTCCCTACCCCACTTCAAACAAAAACTCAAAATATACCATAGAACACACTGGCTATGCCCTTGCACTAACCTTGATTAACCTACTACCTTAGCGACTAAGTTTCTCCTAACTCCTCTCTAATTATAATTTAATGCTCTTTCTGCAAACTTTAGAAGAATAGCGAACCCGCTTTACTGATGTTCTACCTCACATGGATATCTTGATCAACATGTTATCAATACTCTTATGTAACCGTTCTCAGGAAATTGCAAACCTTAAGATTAATCTGCCTTATGAGAATATCTTGTCCCATATTATTGTAAATATCTGTCTTGTAATAAACTGTAAAATGTTTGTATCTACTGCTATGTTAACTTGATTGTAACCTTACAAACACTGTTTTGTATTTGTAACCTTATACATTTTGTTATAATGTATCTGTCTTTGGAGCTTTTCTCCTCGGGCCTCTATTGAAAATGGACATATATCCAGTTGGACTAGCCCGGTCAACAAATGCAAAATAAAAAATAATAAATAAAATTTAAATAATTAAAAGATTACCTTGTTGAGTTCTGGATCATCACCAAATACTCAATTCCCACTGCTTTTCTTGTAGCCCTGAGAAGTATTCAGAATCATAACATTGGGAAAGAAAGTTGTAAGAAATCATAAGTCATTGATACTGACTGACAAGATGAACACTGGAATTTAAGAAACATTTTAAAACGTTACATGCATATATTATTTCTTAGCTGTTCTGAATAATGGAGGCATAGACGGTATGCCATTCTCAAATGAAATGCAGGAAGGTAAAGAAATGTATACTCTAACAACCCTTTGATCTAATTCTACTCTGCTTATATATTATACTAAAATGTATACAGTTTGGTAATCCTATTGATGATCTAGCATGTATGAGAAACTCATGTATTTCTAGTTCATTTTCAGAAAGTAGTTTCATAATCCAAAGTATTTTCTTACATGGTTGTTATCGGGTGTTCATCTCTGTTACTAGACAGCTATTCTCACTTCCCTTATTACATATTTTCCTTTAGTTCCGGACAAAATATTCCCTCTTTCAGCATGAACATTTCCACAAATGTGCATGCTTTTGATTGCCCTTGCAATTTTGTTGTTAGTGTCAAATTTTACAAAAGCAATTACATAACTGCAGTAAATCCTTCTTTTAGCTTATGAATACACAAATCCATTTAAACAGATGGATACATGAAGAATGTCATATTCATCATCTGCCTTGCATTCCCTCCTCAGATTTGTTTATGAAAGCAAATTCCATGTTCAAATAGGATCTGAGTTATAAATGTTCTTGTTATTATTTTAAATAATGTTATACACCAAGTTTTGATAAATTCACAAAAACAAAATATTAAATGTCATGGGTGTCTTTGATATGGTCAGAAAGTAAATTCATGGTACAATATACAAAAATATTGGTATAGCTGTTGATTGCATATTGGCAGCTTTTTTTCTTTGTGAGATCATGAACAGTGGGGAGTGGGGGATTTGCCCTTTTCCCACTGTAGTATGACTTAAAAGTTGGTATATATAATTAGCAGGGGGTGTTTGTGGGTTGTATAATCCCTCATAGGATCGTGCAGAGGAGTTTGACCCTTGCAAAAATAGGGTTTTCTGTGTTTTTTATATTTGTGTTTAGAATAGTTTTGCTCAATGATCAGTACTTGACTAAGTGTCATAAGCTCAGTGTCGGATATCAAAATTTACTTCTTGTTTCTTATACATATCAAGGTAGACTTGTTAGATGTCAAGTACTTTTTCCTTGAAAATATGTGATACATTTTATTGTATAGTGTTTACCCCATTATATTTTATTCTTATGTTCATAAATCTCAACCTCTTAACATTAAAAGTTGCATCTATGTCTTTTTTCAAACTCCTAACAGGTGGTCAGAAATGGCATTCTACCTCGTATTGTTAGACTAAAAGTTTTCAAATTACTAGACCCCAATAAAATATACATTTCTAAACAGGTCTAACTTTATGAAAAAAATCAGTAAATCAATGAGGAGCAAAACTGAATTTATATTTAAATCATAACCCTTGAAAGGTATGCATATTAGCTCTTTTAGTAACAAAATTCAGTCATCTCCATTTTCACACAGCTATACTCATTCCTCCCTCTGTTTTTATCATTTCCTTTCAAATAAATTGATGACAACATAAAATGATACACAGTGACATTTAGTACCTGTTTGTCTCACAGAGTGTAATCCTTTGTAGTCCTTTATTACTTTAGAGAAATCATAATGAAAATACCTACATATAAACAGTATGGTTGTAATTAAACTGCATTATTAATAGTTGGCAATACATTCAACAGTTTGAAGATATATCTTGAATTACCAATCCATGTTGGTTACCATCCTTTGCAAGAGGGAATGGAAGGTGTAAAGTTTCTCATTCTCTCTGTATTACTGGACACCTTTTAAACAAGTCTGTTTTCTTCTTCCAGGTTGTCTTATTAATAGATTTAATACTTACTTGTAGTTTTCTGACACATTGGGAGTTATTCAAAGATGTTTAATACCCCTGAAAACTTTTATGTATTGCAAGCTGTTTTTCTTTATGTTCAGTATGTTTCTTGGCATCAGTAATACAATATTTTGCACTTAAGTACAAACATGCTTTTCTAGTGCATAACTAAATTGTTTAGTCATATTTCAGGTATCTAACTGAAAAAAGTCTGACAGAAGTGCTAAGTGTTTCTGAATATCCCCGTTAACTTTAAAGTATAAAGTCACAGTTGGTATTTTATTAAGTGGTGCATGGTGTCTATTTTTACACTTGTCAGATTAGCGGAATTAAACAATTCTTTACTTGGCCATTATTGCAAATACATAAAATACTTTGTATTATTTAATGTCCTAGCAATAAATGAGTATACCTGTGTTTACATAATTAGATCACAATTTAGTAAAAATATCAGGAATATACTTTTTTCTTTTAAACTTGCATTTGTGAGGTTTATTTATCATAGCTACAAATGAGCTGAAAACTGTGCTATTACCCATATAGATCTACAGTTTTAAACAATTTGTCTATCTTTATGCTACCAAGAATGTACTTATTTAGTCAATACTAAAGTCAAAGGTGCCGTAACATAGAAAATTATTAGAACTGATGACATTTTACATTGTTCCCAATTTTAGTGCTTTGTTTTTTTCCATTAGAATTTCTTGCAAAATCTCAACCAAATGGAGCAATCATTTTCTTTCTTTCTTATTTCAGCAAATGCATAATAAATAAAGATATATATGGAATGGGCTTAAAATGAGTTTTGCTTTTCAGCAGATATAACAAGTCATTGCAGAAATTATTTCAATTTTGCTTTATACGTTTACAAGACGTTCTTTTGTTACAGTTTGTTACAGTAAAGGCAAAAACATAATTGTTTATCATCTATAATAATAATGTATTATTTATTTATCTTTGTTGACTGGGAAAAGTCCAATTGGGTAAAACCCATTTTTCAGAGGAGGCCTGGAGAGAAAAGCTCCCCATTTAAGTTATATGTGATATAATTGCAGGGCAAAACATCTGTCCATGAGTTTATTTACATGATTTTTAAATATTTCAGCATTAACACAGCTTGTTAACATAACAAAACAAGACAGAAATTAAGA
Organism: Protopterus annectens; assembly: GCF_019279795.1. Lineage (NCBI taxonomy): Eukaryota > Metazoa > Chordata > Ceratodontiformes > Protopteridae > Protopterus > Protopterus annectens. The sequence continues at coordinate 478,196,986 of NC_056750.1, forward strand.
CAAATTGGCTAATTATTGAACAGAAAAATAAAACACAGTAAAAGTTAATGTATTTATAGCATGATAGCTGCAGGAAAAGATCAAACTGGGGTGTTTTTGAAGTTAGTAATAACGTATAGACATATTAATGTAGCTTAAAAACTGATGATGAGACAAATGAAGATGGAAATTATGTAAATGAGCAGGAGGATAAATGGACACAGGAGGACATTGTAGTTAGTGATGGGATGTGAGAGGAAGAGGAAGAGTTTAGGAAATTAGAGCAGCATGGGTAGGAATAATAAGGTACAAAAAATTGTGAAGCAAAGTGGCTGTAAGAGCTGGAGTAAAATAATGAGTGAAGTTAGCCAGGTAAGCAGGAAGAACACTGCCATCATTGGCATAGGTGCTATTTAATAACGTTTTGAAATTATTTAAGTTATCTATCTGTTTTAGCTGTGTGGGAATTCATTCCAGAATTTTGACACATAATGGGAGTAGAGAGAGTCTTCAGAAGTGTTAAATGTTATACTGATACACAATAACAGATTATTGCTAGAGTGAAGGTCTCTAGTGGGTGAATAGTACAGTAGAGTGTTTTCTAATGCTGGGTGTTTGTCTGAAGAGTACAGTAGGTTGTGAGCAATGATTAGTTGTGAGGATGCCAACTGGTTTGGGAGTTCAAGCAAGTTTAATTGTTTAAATGCAAGGCAGTGGTGTGTTTTATAAGGTTGCTTGGTTGCAAATTTAGCTGTTCTGTAGTAGCAGGAGGCTAGTTTAGTTTTAGTTTTGATATCTGTAAGAATAGGGGAAGTATGTAAGAGAGAAGGAAGGAAGTATGTTGCTGCTAAGGTAATCCTTACTTGATCTGTCAGGTAGTATTTGGCAATATAGAGAGATTCGAGTTTTTGGTGAGTTTTCTTGATGGAATGAAGTATGTGGTGATCATATTTGAGGTCGTCATCTATTATGACTCCGGGTAGTTTAGTTTGGCTTATGGCTTCTATTTTTTTCTTATTACTTGAGATAATATGAAATGTATGTTTCTGGTTAAGGTGGTGTTTTAGAGTAAATAGCATAGGCTTGCATTTTTTTTTTTTTTGGTATTAAGCAGCACGTTAGAATTTTTAGCCATATTTCAATGTCAGAAAAAGATTCTTGAGTAATTTCCTATAATGTTGTTATGGATAGGGCAGAACAGATAAAGGATTAGTCATTGTTGTATTGTGTGAGAAGTGTTGTAGCAGTATGAAGTTTATTTATGAAAATATTAACTAGAAGGAGGGTGAGCATTGACCCTTGAAGAACACCAACAGAAAACTGTTGAAATGCTGAAAGGTTTTGTTGCCATTTAGTTGCCCACTGATGATTGCATAAATAACTGTGAAACCAGGAAAGGGAGGGGTGAATGAGTCCTAGAGCTGCAAGCTCAGAAAGGAGCTTTTGGTGGGACACTGTGTCAAGTGCTTTGGAAAGGTCAAGAAAAATAGTTGATAGGAAAATAATTAAACAGTTGCTATTCGTGTTATTATATTACATTGGCTGCTCATATAGTATTATTTTTTCTGTCCTTTCAAATATTTTTCATTAAAACCAGAGAAGCAGCCATCTTACCGTTTTCTTAAAAGTCTGGTATGTATCTTGTTTTCAACTGTATAGTAGCTTTATCTTCCACATACCTGATCAACTCACTCATCCTAAATTGTGATTCAGCTTACCACAACATTACCCACTGCACATAATCTAGTCCTCTCTTTCATCTTACTGCTCTCTATTTTCTTTCCTAACTTAGCAAACGTTACACATATCTCCCCCACTTCTACTCCTACATTGTTAGCTTTATTCTCCCTTTTCTATTCCAGTTGTGTACATATATTTGGCTTGTTAGATCTTTTATGTATATATTGTTTGCCAGATTGCCTATGCTAAGCTACAAATTACTACATCACTCAACCTTCCTCTTTACCTAGAGGAAAACAGTTTTTATACTTACATTCCTCACTTGCTTAGAGAAAAACAGCTCTTATACTCACCTTCCTCACTTGTCTAGAGGAAAGTAGTTTTTTATTCAGGCATGTCCAAGGGTCAGCTCCCAGTGTTCTCTCCTGTCTATCTGATGAATCTGAGCATCTTGAGGCAATGTAACAATTGCCTCATGTACACAGACAACCCTCTCCTCCTACCACCCAACACCACAACCTGTGAGAGATGCACTTATCTAGCCAAACTGGAGGTAAAGCTCTCTCCAACCAAGACTGAACTTGACAGTCGAAAGGAGAAGGTAAACACTTGCACCAGACTACACACATCACATAGTCCCACTAAACCTACACCACCAAAATCCACAAATAGAAACACAAAAACATTCACAGAGGCTCTCAATAATAATCTGCTCAAGCAACAGAGACCTCCAAAGCAGAAACACAAGCAACCTCCACCCCCCCCAATACAACCCAAATGACGCATAGCCCACAGACTCAGTGTGCCAATAAACCACAGCCCATAAGGCAAACCAACGTACCCAACACACTAGTCATAGGTGACTCTATAGTCAGGCACTGATGTCCCACTCACCAGGCTAAACAAGGAGAAGGTTACTGTCAGATGCCTGCCGAGTGCCAGGATCCACCACATAACCCATGCACTCAGGTCACTCAACAACAAGTACAAATATGACTCTGTTATTGTCCATGTTAGTGTAAATGACCTGAGATGTACCTCCCTGGACTACATGAAAAGAGACATGGAAGAGCTCTCTGATCTTGTATCCCAGGCAGGTATGACCCTAGCCCTGAGTAGCATCCTGCCATCACCCAGAATGATTCCACAGTACAAGGACAAAATGATTGACTTCAACAATTGGCTAAGCTTCTGGTGTCATTCTAAGGGGATCCAGTATCTGTCTGCCTGGGACGACATGGTCGACAGACCACAATGCTTTGCCAGAAATGGTCTGCACCTGTCGCCCCCGGGATTCTGGATGCTGGCTAAGGCTTTTGCTGCCCCTATAGTGCCTTTTTTAGGCAAGGTTCAAATTCACCACCATAACATGATCAGGCAAGCAAAAACTGAGGATAATGCTACTCAAGGCTAAAAGTCTAAATCTCAAAATGCACTCACTCGAGGGAGTCACTCCTTAAAATGGAAAACATTGACATCTGTGCAGTGACTGAGACCTGAATCAAGGCTCTAGAGAGCACTCCTGCATTACCAGGCTATAACTCATACCACACTTTTCGGCCATCTAACCTGGACCAGAACACCAAAGGCTGAGGTGTGTCTATATTCATGAAGGATATCCACTCCTCCAGGCTAGTTGTGCAGCATAATGCATCCGAGATTATCCAAATGCAACTAACTCTGGGAAAAACTGCAATCCAAATTATAGCTTGCAACAGATCTCCCACCATCCCCCAGGATTCCAACTCATCTTTTCTTGATGTACTGGAAAGTATTAGGGTTCAACCAAACACCCTAATAATAGGCGATTTCAACTACCCCACCATTAACTGGGAAAACTACTCATGTACCAACTCCTTCGCTCAATGCTTTCTGGAATTTATAAATTCCACTGCCCTGGATCAACTTATTCACAGCCCCACCAGGGGCAACAATATCCTAGATCTAGTCATTACCAACATGAGTGACTGGTGTTCCACACCTGAAATCAACTCCTCGTTGATCAGATTCAACCATAAGCTAATCATCCTAGATATACACATCCCGCCCCCACCCACCATTAAGGAAACCACGGTAAAAAATTTCTCCAAAGCCAACTTTATGCTTCTTAAGACAGAAGTGGCGAACTTCATGACACCCATGCAGATGGACAATACAGTTATGGCTGCTGAATCCTACACAAATGCACTCTATAACCACTTACACGAGTGCATGGATCATGCTATCCCAAACAGAACCAAGATGCTATCCTTCAAAAAAGGGAAGCTAATCTGGTGGTCCCTTGCCATAAACAAACTCTACAACAGAAGGAAGAAACTATTGCAAAAGAGTGCAAAATCCCATGAGTGCAGAAGCTCCCTGGTCAGCCTCAGTAAGAAACTGAGATCCCTTATAAGATCCTCCAAAGCTAGCTAAGAAAACAAAATCACCACTGATTCTAAGGGCAATCACAAAGCATTCTATAGCTATGTCAAGAATCTCAATGGCAACACCCAGATCTGCTCTGAGTTACAGCACAATGGTACGAAAATTACAGAACCAAATGATATTGTCAACATCCTGGCAGATAGGTTCAGTGCTAACTTTACCCCCCTCTCACCCCCTAAAGGGCTCATATTTATACAGGAAGAATGCAGAGTCCCTGTAATGACAGCTATGCAGGTAAAAGCTGCTCTCTCTAAAACCAAAAACACAGCATCCATGGGACCAGACAACATCCCAGGCTGCATTTTACACAAACGTCAGAACAAACTGGCTCACCATCTAAGCCCATGTTCAATTATAGTCTCACATCAGGCTTTGTGCACACTGAATGGTGCAAAGTAGCAGTTATCCCACTCCACAAAGGGGGAGCCACCAGTGATCCTGGGAACTATCGCCCTATTAGCCTGACAAGCCTGGTCTGCAAGGCCATGGAATGTATCATCATGGAACTCATAAACTAAGACATTGGTAACCTCCAAACTCTGGACCCCACCCAGTTCGGGTTTGTGAAAGGCAGATCATGCCTTCTGAACCTGATTGACTTCTTTGAGGCAGTCACCAAAGCCATAGACGAGGGTAAGGTGGTTCTCACAGCCTATCTTGACCTCGCCAAGGCATTCGACACCATCCCCCATTCTGGAATTATAGCTAAACTCACTAAACTAGGTATAAATCCCTATGTCACAAGATGGGGGTTGCCAACTGACTCACTGACAGAACCCACACTGTAAAAGTTGCAGACTCCAAATCTGACTTCAAACCAGTGACAAGTGGAGTGCCACAGGATTTAGTCCTGGGACCTCTCCTGTTTAGTATCTACTTCTCTGAATTACAGGCTAACATAGAAGGCCTCTGGCTAGCAAAGTTCACAGATGACTGCAAACTAGGAGCCACAGTTGATTCCCCAAATGATGTGGACATCCTACAGAAGGGCCTCACTGAGACAGATACCTGGTGTCAGAGGCATGGCCTCAAGCTCTATGCCAAAAAGCGCATTGTCATCCCCTTTGGTAAAAACTCTGTACCCATGAACTACTACATAAACGGCAGTCTACTTAATGCCGAATGTGTGATAAGAGACCTTGGGACCCAGGTGGACAGTAGTCTCTCCTTTGATAATCACATTGCCACAGTAGTCAGGAAATCCTTCTATGTGGCATACCTCATCACAAAAGGGTTCTCATCCAGGAAAAAAGAGGTAATTTTCCCTCTACTTGGCACTCATTAGACCCATTGTAGAGTACAATGCCCCTTTTGGAATGTACCTTCACAAGACATCTGCAGCAGCTGGAAAGGTCACAGACGTACCTCAGAAACAAGACTACTGGCATCAAACAGATGCCCTACACAGACCATCTCAAAAAACTCCAGCTTTACTCTGTAGCATATCGCCTACTCAGAGGAGATCTCTGCCTAACATATAAAGCTATGTTAAACCCATAGCTGTTGGACATGCTACACCTTAAGACATCCCAATCCCTCCAAGCTACACGCTCTAGGAACCTAAACCTTGTCACCACAATAAACAGGACATGCTGGAGTAATAGATTCCTGTCCCAGAGACTTCCTATACTCTGGAACAAGCTACCCATCTATGTCAAGCAAAGTTCCACTCTTCAAGAAAAATATTGATGAGTGGATGGGAAATAGAAAATACACCCCGGGGATCACTTCTGCGGCTCTGCTCGATAGGGGCACAAGAAATTAACTTTCTTGGGTGTCATAAGCCAGGGAACCTTGTTGGCTAGGCTTAGTTAGGCCCTTGGGCCGATAGACTAGTACCTACCTATGAACCTATAAAACATTGTTATTTGCATACTGTACATTGTTTTGTTACTTTATAATATAGCCTGTAATTGGTCATTGTTTGATCACTGCGCTACCTCGGTAAACAAATTTAAATAAATAAATAAATAAATACTCTAGGAAATGTTAGTAAATAAGATGGGGTAAAAAAGTTATAGAGGTGCAACAGAAATAAAGATTTTGAAATAGAAAAGTGCAAGGAATCTAATTCTGTATTGAAGATATTAGACAAGTAAAGGCTAATTAAGCATATACTAGAGAAAGGTGAGACAGCGTAAGGCAAGTTAAAGAGCAGTTGCAGTAAAGTAAGCAGGTATGAGAACACAGAACAGAGAATTAAGTTTGCAGTTAGTTTAAGTGAGGGGAGGTAAACAGTTTAAATAACAGATGCTGGTAGGGACTATGAGTGAAAAATATTTAATTTACAAAAATAGGGTATGTCTTGCAGGGAAGAGGTAATGTCATAAAGATTTTCTTGATTCTTTTGGGTATGGTGAGATCCATGCATTTGTGTACATGTTTGTACAGTGCATTAGTGTATGATTCGGCGGTCATGCAACTATTCTCCATTTGCATAGGTGCCATGAAGTTAGCCACCTCTGTTTTTAGGAGCCCAGATTCAGCTTTGGATAAGTTTTTCATGGTGGTTACCTTTGCAGGGGGGTGGGAGGGATGTGGATTTCCAAGGTGATTATTTTGTGGTCAGATCTGACCAGGGAGGAGTTGACTACTGGGGTAGAGCAATGGTTGCCCATGTTAATAATGACCAGGTCAAGAATGTTGCTACCTCTAGTGGCGGTAAGAACGAGTTGGTCCAGGGCATTGGAATTAATGAATTCCAGGAAATGTTGGGCAAGTGTATTGGTGCATGAGTAGTTTTCCCAGTTAATGGAGGGGTAGTTGAAGTCGCCCAGTATAAGAGTGTTAGGTTGGACCCTAATATTCTCCAGGGTGCTTAGGAACATGGAGTGTGAGTCTTGGGACATGGTTGGGGACCTATAGCAGGCTATGACCTGAATCGCTATCTTAGCCAATGTTAGCTGAACCTGAAGTATCTCAGATGTGTTGTGTTGGGCTACTAGTCTAGAGGTGTACGCATCCTTTATGAATATGGAAACACACTGCCTTTGGTGATTTGGTCCTACTTCTGGGGCCAAAAGGTGTGGAATGAGTTATAGCCTGGTAGTGCAGGAGTGCTTTCTGCTGCCTTGAACCAGGTCTCTGTTACAGCACAAATGTCGATGTTCTCCATTTTAAGGAGTGCTTCAAGCGAGTGCATTTTGAGATTTAAACTTCTAGCATTGAGCAGCATGACCCTCATATTGCATTTGTTTGTAGCTGTTACAGTGCTAATTTGGTCTTTGGAATACCACCCAAAAAAAGCACTATAGGGGTGGCAAGAGCCTTGGCTAGTATCCAAAAGCCCAGGGGTGACAGATGCATGCCATCTCTGGCAAAGCATCGAGGTCTGTCAGTCATGTCATCCCAGGCAGACAGATATTGGATCCACTTAGTATGACACCAGAAACTTAGCCAGTTGTTGAAATCATTATTTTTCTGCTTGTACTGTGGTATCATTCTGGGTGATGGAAAGATGCTGCTACATGTCTCTTTTCATGTAGTCCGGGGAGGTACGTCTCAGGTCATTCACACCCAGATGTACAATGACAGAGTCATACTTGTACCTGTTGTTGAGTGACCTGAGTGCATATGTTATGCGGCAGATTCTGGTGCCAGACAGGCAGCTGACTGTTACTTTCTCCTTAGTCAACCTAGTTGGAGTTAATATATTTAGTTTCTGGAGATGTGGGGAAATGGAAGACATTCAGAATGTCACATGTCTGAAATACAGTAGGGCATAAGATTAATCACAAGTTTGACACTAAAAACCCTGAACAAGCTTGAAGTGTGTCAAATGCAGGGGGCAAACCCCATACCCCCATGTGGGGTCTGCATCTTCCACATATTCCTGCTGCTTGTATATACCACACTTCAGTGAGGGGAAGAGCAAAAACCCAGTTTTCACTCTATCATGATATCATAAAAGAGATACCATTTTTTAGTGCTTCTAAAAAAAGCTGTTAGGACGTGCATTCAGCTTACTGTGTTTTGTCTTTTTGAGGTCAGTCTTATGCTGTTTGGTATTTCAGCCGATAGGCATTCTGACTGTATCCCAGGTGAACAGCCCCTTCTGGATGAACACAGAAATACCTTTATAACCTTCTAAGAAAAGGTATGAACTCTCATGTAAATGGCAATAATCACTTTTAAAGCTTTTTTTGCTAGGGGGCTATACCTCCCAAACCAGACAACACATAAAACACAAAATCAGTGTGCCACACAATCACAGCCCTTAAGGTGAAATAACATACATAACACACTAGTAATAGGCGACTCTATAGTCAGGCACACTGACGTCCCACTCACTAGGCTGGACAAGCAGAAGGTTACTGTTAGCTGCCTGTCGGGAGCCAGAATTAGCCACATAACACAAGCACTCAGGTCACTCCAGAACAAGTACAAATATGACTCTGTCATTGTTCATGTTGATGTGAATGACCTGAGACATACCTCCCTGAACTACATGAAAAGAGACATGGAAGAGATCTCTGATCATGTAGCCCAGGCTGGTATGACCCTGACCCTAAGTAGCATCCTGCCCTCACCAAGAATGATACCTCAGTATAAAGAAAAAATTATCAATTTCAACAATTGGCTAAGCTTCTAGTGTCATTCAAAGGGGATCCAGTGTCTGTCAGCCTGGGACGACATGCTTGACAAGCCACGTTGCTTCGCAAGAGACGGCTTGCACCTCTCACCCTAGGCTTTTGAATACTGGCCAAGGTTCTTGCTGCCCCCATAGTGCCTTTTTTAGGCAAGGCTCAAAAGTCAAACCCACCTCCATATATAGCACAATTAACAAAAAACTGAGGGTTATGCTACTCAATGCCAGGAGTTTAAAATCTTAAAATGCACACGCTTGAAGCACTCCTCAGTATGGAGAACGTTGACATATGTGCAGTAACTGAAACCTGGTTCAAGCTTCAGAGAGCACCCCAGCACTACCAGGCTACAACTCATACCACACATTTCAGCCACAGAACATGGACCGAAACACAAAAGGAGAGGGTGTATCCATATTCATCAAGGATACCTACACTTCCAGGTTAGTGACGCAGAATGATACCTCTGAGATACCTCTGAGATCATCCATGTGCAACTAACATCGGGCAAACCTGGTCTGCAAGGCTATGGAGTGCATCATCATGGAACTCATTAACAAAGACATTGGGAACCTCCAAACACTTGACCCAACCCAGTTTGGCTTTGTTAAGGGCAGATCATGCCTACTAAACCTGGTTGACTTCTTCGAGACAGTCACCAAGGCCATAGACAAGGGAAAGGTGGTTCACACAGCCTACCTTGACCTCGCCAAGGCTTTCAACATCATTCCCCACTCGGGTATTACAGAAAAACTCACCAACCTGAACATAAACCCCTATGTCACGAGCTGGGTTGCCGACTGGCTTACAGACAGAACTCACACGGTAAGAATAGCAGGTTCCAGGTCAGACTCTAAACCAGTCACAAGTGGTGTCCCACAAGGCTCATTCCTGGGACCCCTACTGTTCAGCATATACTTCTCAGAAGTACAGGCAAACACAGGAAGACTATGGCTAACCAAGTTCACCGATGACTGCAAACTGGGAGCCATAATTAACTCTCTGGTTGACATGGACATCCTCCAAAAGGGCCTTATTGAGATGGACACCTGGTGTCAAAGTCATGGCCTCAAGCTAAATGCCAAAAAATGTATAGTCATCCCATTTGGGAAAAACAAAACACCCATGAATTACCACATAGGTGGCAGCCCCCTTAATACAGAAGAGGTAATAAGAGATGTGGGGACCCAGGTATATAGTAATCTCTCCTTTGACAATTATATTGCCAAAGTAGTTAGGAAATCCTTCTATGTGGCCCATCTAATTACTAAAGGGTTCATATCTAGAAATAAAGAGGTTATAGTGCCCCTCTACTCATCACTCATTAGACCCATCATAGAGTACAATGCCCCATTTGGGATGTACCTCACAAGACACTTCCAACAGCTGGAAAGTCCACAAAAGTAACTCACCAAAGGATTACTGGCCTCAAACATATGTCCTATGCAGCCCGACTGAAAAAACTCCGGCTGTACTCAGTGGCATATCGCTTACTCAGATGTGATCTCTGCCTGACTTACAAAGCCATGTCCAACTCAGAATTGATGGACATGCTCCACCTAAAGAAATCCAAGTCACTGCGAGTCACTTGCTCTAGTGAGCTAAACCTTGCCACAACAATAAATAGAACATGCTGGAGGGATAGATTCCTGTCACAGAGACTCCCCATGCTTTGGAACAAAATTCCAAGCTACATCAGGCAGAGCCCCTCACTAACACTCTTCAAGAGAAACCTTGACGAGTGGATGGGTAACAGGAAATACACCCCTGGGATCACTTCATTGGCTCTGCTTGACAGAGGATCAGTTAATTAATCAATGGGGCATCGAAAGCCGACACACTCTGGCTAGGCTTATAAATGCCCTCGGGCAGATAGCTTAGTACCTACCTATGAACCTATAACCTCTTATATATATGAACTATTAGATTAATTTACCTTCAACAAAAGGGAATTCTCTGGGATGCCACATTCTTGACTTTACTATCAATGGGTTTGTACTCAGAGTGTTGCGATCATGCTTATGATTGTCTATCACAATTGCCTGTCATAGCTATTTGGCACCTCTTTTGTAATTATGATTTCAGAAAATATATTAATAGTTCAATATTTGAATGATGTTTCAAATTTTTAACATTTTTGACATTTTTTTCTGTTTAGTCTCTTACTACTTGACGTCATGTCATTAAACTATAATTGAAGCACTATTGCACACGCATGTGAATTCACGCATTATTCCTCTGACTCTTGATAGTACATGCATGTGAATATATGTGTTATACCTCTGACTCTTGCCATGTCCAGGAGGATTCTTTGGTAGGGTACAACCTTATCAGTTTTTCTCTGACAAAGTTTGAATAAATAATTCACATACTGTAAATATATTCCTTGTAGCAACATTATTTTACTGTACATTCAGTGGTTACTTGTTTCCAGTAGGAAATAATTCCAAAATAACTATATTTCAGTACTCAAGTAAGAAAACAGATGAACCCTGACATTGCAAAGGCTATGATTTGGATTTAGCACTTAGTAAGCATGCTTTTTAAAAATTCATGTTGTTGGATGAAGCTCCATAACATTAGATGTTCTTCTATATCACTGTTGCAGTATTCCTTAAGTAAGGGACCTCCTGCCAAAGATGGCCCAATATCCAGCCAGTATAGCAAAGCCTTTAGAATTTATAGACACCATACATCACATGTATGCTCCCCACATATGTGGCATAGGGCAAAAAGGTGATGTACATACATACTTACCTCAGAACTTCTTTGCTCCCAGTCTGAATGCCATTATTACACATCAGTCTTAATGCTGTTCTAATGTGCTGGTGACCGAGCTGTTTCACTTAAGTGCCCCATTGGGGCTTCTTCTTATCGTCTTTATTTTTGTTGTAGAGAGTTTACATACCATCCAGAAAGGGAAAATGTAAGTGTGGAGGCAGATTCCCAATAAAGATTATCACTAACGGTATCTCTTTCATTTGGGTGCTTCTCACGACCACATATAATGTTTTATCTGCTAAGCATTTGTTCCTTAGACCCTAGGTAAATGTTTCTCCTTCTTGTCTACTTACCTAGAAAAACAGTGTTTAAAGTTGTTGGTACAAGGTGCTATGGTGGAGGCTTCCTGCCCTGAGGGTCAGACACCTACCAAGAAAAAGGCTAAAAAACTCGGGTCTGATTTGGCTGCTGCCCTGCTTCCCTGATATCTGTCTCAAAGCCGATGAAAGCTCAGAGGATTATATGTTTTTTCTTCAGATTCCTGTGCTACGATGCTGTTGGAGGTTGACATGGATCCAACTTCTCACATGTCCTCACAGGCTTTACAAATGTGTGCTCCAGACTTTGTGGGGGAACCTGGGATGATTATATCTGAGGCACCAGGAGAGATTCTGCAGATTCTAGTTCCAGAGGAGATTCCTTCTATGCTTGTTGAGCATTGGCAGGAGTGCAACCCTACTAGGGTTTTTGTGCGGACATCCCTGAAAAGAAAAGAAAATAAAACAGCATATTTCCCCTGCTGCTAAATATCCCCAACATGAATGGCAGGATTTTATTCAGGAGTTGTTTGATGCTTTAATGGCTTTAAAGCCCGTCAAGGAGCCTCTGTGCCTGCTCCTTCCTGGTCATCCTCTCCTATTAAGAGGCCTAGGGAGCAAGAGTCCTCTGATGAGGATATAGATTCTGGGGAAGAGTCCTTTGCATACTCTTTTCAGATTCCTTCTTCATTGGGCTATGGGTCTGAGGAAGAGGATTCTGTTAGTTCAGATTCTCCTTTAGAAGGACTCTCTTTTGGGGGCACTATTTCTCATATGATGGAATATTTCAAGTGGGACTGTTCTTTGGTTTCTGATATTTTCGGAAGAGGTATTCTGAACTCCTCCAGATGGAGTCATGCAAACTCTCTGCTGTTCCTCCAGTGCTGGCTGTCCTCTTAGATAATTTTTCAGCAGCCTTTGTTTCCCCTGATGTTCAGCCTCCAGCCCCCTCAAGAAACCAGACAGATTTTACAAGGTGTCAGATTATTGTACATTTCTATATAAATGTCCTTCTGCTGATCCTCTGTAGTGTATGTCTCTTCTGACACACCTTCTAAGCTTTTGCCTTCTTCTAAACTCCTTCCTTCAAACAAAGACACTAGAGTCAATGGAACATCTAAGCAAAAAGGTTTATACTGCTGCCATCCTGGCTTTTAGGGCTATCAGTTAACAGCCTCGTATGACTAGGTATGTTTTAACCCTTCTTTCTCAAGCTTCTGAGGTAATTTCTGACCTTCTGATTCTGAAGGCATGGTTTCAGCTCTTTCTTTGTTGGGTTATACCTCTCAAATGGCTCAACACTCTAGTAAGTGTAGTTATGAGACATCTGATGCTTCCTCTATGGCTTCTGCATTTGACTCTGTTCTAAGGCATTAATTTTGGCTTCATCTTCAGCATTTTCCCAATGACATTAAATCTAAATTGCTGGATGCTCTTCTTGATAATAAAAACCTGTTTGTTTCTGCTGCTACTAAAGTTAAGTCCCTTCAGGACAAGGACAAGGCCTTGCAGGAACTGAAACATATTTTTGTTTCTTCTATCCCTATGTTTCAAAGGAATTATCCCTCCAAATGTGCTTCTGTTCATAGACAATCTTGCCTTTCACCCAAATGTGAAAAGGTTTCTAGGCATGTACCTCCAACTAAGTCTACTCAGCCACCTTCTTCTCAGAAGCCTCCTTTTCAGGACAGACCAGGTTCCTTCTGACAATTTACTTCCCCTTTCTCTTGGCCAGGTTCCCTTCTCCCTTCACCTTTTCCTGTCCCTTCCCGATTGGTTAAGGGTCACACAAGACTCTTGAATTTTGTCCATCATCTGCCATGGGTATTTCATGTTATGGAAATCTCTTATCCCTTTCTGGGCATCCCACATCATCCTCAGTAAGAGCTTCCTTTCTTTCCAGAAGTACTTCAGGATCTTTTGACCCAGGACACCATTCAAACTGTGCCCCCTCCCAGGGAGGGAAGGGTTTTTATCCCAGGATGTTCCTGGTTCCCAGGAAGAAAGGCACCTGCAGACTCATTCTGGACCTTTCTCAGCTTAACATTTTTTAGAGGTCCCTTCCTTTTGGATGTTGTTCCTTCAAACCTTATTCCGTCTTTTGCCCACCAGATGTTCATGGTATTTCTGGGCCTAATAATGCCTTCTTCCATGTCCCTATCCATCCCCTTCTCAAGAGGTTTTTGTAATTCTCTGTTTCTTCCTTGCATTTTCAGTTCTCTGCTTTGCTGTTTGGCCTCTCTACTGCTGCAAGGATATTTACCACATGCCTCACTCCTGTTATTGCTTTTTGCAGGATGAGAGAGGTTCAGATCTTTCCTTATTTAGATGATCTGCTTATTCAGGCTTCATTCCCAGAGGTTTTGCTTAAGGACTTCCAGTTTATTTGCCTATTACAAAGCTTGGGGTTCACCATAAACTTTCAAACATCAGCCCTGTTTCCTTCTCAGGATCATGTTTTTCTCATTAGAAGGATCCAAACCATTCCCATGCTGGCATCTGTGCCTCTTCAAAAGCTTTCTCTGATTTTTCCAATCCTTTCTTTCTCTGGCTTCAGTTGCAGCCAGGGATTTTTTCAGAGTTCTAGGGTTTATGGCTTCTACCGTTCCTATGCTGCCTCTAGCTAGGCTCCATATGAGAAATCTTCAGTGGTACCTCAGGTCAGTGTGGCTTCAACACTGTCATCCACTGGATTTCCTAGTTCCCTATCTCAAGCTCAAGCCTCAGTGGTGGATTCATCAGCTTTCTCTTAACTCAGGGATTCCTTTTCAATCTCCAGTCCCATCTCAAGAGCTCCTTTCAGATGCCTCAGACAAGGGATGGAGAGCTTCTTTCAGTTCTCTCAAGGTCCAGGGTCTCTGGGCTCCCCATCAGAGGTCAGATCATATCAGCAACAAGGAGATGAAAGCTCTCCTTTTTAGGTCTTCAGGATTTTCACTCCCTCTTTCTTCTAGGGCCCCTAAAAGTTTTCACACCCAATACCACAGTGATGTAGACACAGTCCTATCTTCTTTGCAGATTAGCTGTTCAAGTCTGGGATCTAGCTGTCCAGTATCAAGTGACTCTTCAGGCTATCTACATTCCTTCAGAGCAGAATATAGTGGCAAAATCATTAAGCAGGTCCAGCACATAGGCTCATGAATGCATGCTTCACAGAGATGTGTTTCTGGACATTGTCCATAGGTGCGGAATTCCTCAGGTAAATCTTTTTGTCTCCTATCTGAACAGACAACTTCCATTCTTCTGTTCCAGAGTCCCAAGTCCTCTGGCATGGAAGGTGGACACCATATCCTTTCCTTAGAAGGGGACATTTCTCTATGCCTTCCCTCCCCTTCCCTTAATTCGGTGGGTCATGCACAAGATCAAGCAAGACTTGCCCAAAATCTTGTTGGTGACTTCCCTTTGGCCCAGACAACATTGGTTCTCTCTTGTTTTTCACTTAGCCAGGGGCAATCACCATGAGTTACCTCACCAGCTGGACCTTCTCACACAAGGCAAGGGTTTTTTATCCATCTTCACTTGTCCATTCTTCAGCTGTGGGTGATAGGGTTTTGATCCCTTTTAGGCACCTCTCTTCTGAGGACATGTTTCAGGTTCTTCAGACCAGGAAACCCACTACCAGAAAATCATATTTGTTCAGATGGAAGAGTCTGGTGCCTCTCTCATAACTAGGATCCCTTTTCAGTGGGCAGCCCTGTGGTTCTCTCTTATTTGTGTGAATTGCTCCATGTTGAGTTAGTATATTCTTCAAAGCTCACATCTCAGCAACTTCTGCTTGTCTGCCCTTGACTCTTGTAGCCTCTAGGTTTGAGGACAAACAATTTTTTAAAGGTGTCCTTCTTTTCAGACCTCACATGAAAGCTATTCTGCCTTCCTGGGATCTCAGTTTTGTTCCTGAAAATTTGATTCAGGCTTCTTTTGACCCCGATGTTTTAGTTTCCTTGCAACTTTGTACTTAGAAGACTTTTCCTCTTTTGACCCTTACTTCAGCTAATAGAGTAACTGAGCTTCTGGCTCTTAAACCTGTTTCTTCTTTTTTTAGTTTTTCACAGGGACAGGGTGTCTCTTCCTTCTAATCCTTCTTTTATGCCCAAGGCAGTCAGTGAGTTTTCTCTTAATTAGTCTATTAATTTACCATCCTTTTTTCTTCTCCATAGTCTGCTTGTGAGAATGTATTTCACTGCTTGGATTTGCATATGCAGCTCAGATATTATTTGAATAAAACTAAGGCCATTTGCAGATCTGAGCCAGTTTTTCTTTCCTTTCATCCCAGGTATTTGGGTTTGGCAGTTTCTAAGCAAACCATCTCTTACTTGATTTTTAAGGCCATTGGTTTGTGTTATTCCTTTCATGGTAAATGTCTTTCCTTTTCTGTAAAAGCTCATTCTACCAGAGCTGTTGCTTCTTCTGGTGCCTTTTTCTAAGGGTTGGATAACAATTCCATCCTTGAGGCTGTTACTTGGACTTCTGTCCATAACGTAACTAAACATTACAAGCTGGATGTTGCTCCCAGAGCAAGAGCTGCATGGGTTTCTAGAGGGGTCTTCAGTGCCTTCCTTCTACCAGGTTTCCTCTTGAACTTTTATACTCTCCCTTCTGTAAGGAATACTGCAACAGTGACATGGAAGGATATGGTACAGTTGCATAAAATCTTACCATAACAGTAGATGCCCTTCTTTTAACTATTGCAGTATTCATTCCCTCCATCCTCCTTCCTCCCCCCTTCCACTCTACCCTCTTCCTCTTACCTTCCCGGCCAGGGATTCTTCTTTTTTTTTCTTCCATCTGGTCCCTAGGGACATTCTGTTCCTCTTGGGGCTTTTCATTTCTGAGGTATGTATGTGTGTACAAAACCTTCATGCCCTATGCATTTTGCTGCAAGCTTACATGTGATGTAAACATCTATAAATTCTAATGGCTTTAGTATACTGGCTGGACATTAGGCTATCCTTGGCAAGAGAGCCTTTATCACAATTGGCATGATGCCAGGGTAATTCTATGCGCTAGGCTTGTAAAGGCTCCAGGGCCATTAGCCTAGTACATACCTATGAACCTATGTAAGGAATACTGCAACAGTGAACAGAAGGTCATCAACTGCTATGGTAAGATTTTACACAACTGTAGTGTCTCAGGAATGCTGTTCAAGTTACTTTATTCTAAACCAGACTTTTGAATCACTTAATCAATACCTTCTCATGCAAGTGGCATAGAGATCCTGAAGAGGTGTCATCGTCTTCTAAGGAATTGTTTATACACCCAGTGGCCTTTTTTGCTAACAAATATATAGTTTCATGTACTCACTTTTCTTGGTTTTATTTACTTTGACTTGTAAGACAATTAACCTTGGTAAATTTGGTACAATCCACTGATTTTATACCTGCTTTTTTGGTCTATGACTGTTACTTTTTCTTGCTTTGCTCAGATATCTTCAGAATGTAAGCTGAATCAGTTAGTTCTATTTAAAATTACGATTGATTTAATATAACTAAACTATATACCTCTAATTTCAGTTAGTATCTGTAATTCATTCTGTCTACAGGTTTAGACAACAGCTTTATGTATTGTTTTTCTTTTAGTATGTATGTATTTGCTTTTTCTATGACTCACATCATGTTGATGCCAAACAATCAACTCATAACTTGGCAAATTGCCTGACCCTAGTTCATCATCGGGGGAGTCATGGGTTAGTTCTAGTAGTACCTCTTTGCAGTCAATGAATCGGGACTCAATAATCTAATTAATGAGTCTGAAGTCAATGAAAAGCTGGTTCACCATTATGACTGCATGTGTATACACACACACACACACACACACACACACACGCACGCACGCACGCACGCACACACACACACACACACACACACACACACACACACACACACACACACACACACACACACACAGTAAAGTGGTTGTGTAGCCATTCTTAAGCAGCTAATTTAGGGCTCACAATGCATTTTCCAGTACTACACTTAATGAATTTAATTAGCTGTGGAATTGTCTCTGTAAATATGGCAGTAATCATTGTGTATGGTAATACAATGCATTTAACACAAGTTTTATACTCTTGTGAATCTAAATTTGCTGGACGATTTAAGGACCTGCTGAACAGAATCCAAGGATATTGATCGCTTCTATACACAACAGAAAAGTAGTCAGCAAATTGCACATGAACTGATTGTTTAGAAATGAATAAAACTACAGGACATACAATATCATAATTATTTTATTTACTTAGTTTTTTACTAAACATATCAGTATCAGATTTTGTGGAATGTGAAAATGAGCAGCCTGTGACCATGCCCTACCTATCAACAGAATGTGACTTCGGAAATATGAACCTAAAACCTCTTTGTAATATTCCAGAAACTATTATGCTAGTTTCATTTGCTGAAAATTTGGCATAAGCAGCAAAACGTGAGTCCAATACTTAATGCAAGCAAAGCATTATTGCTGTTTTTTATAACTTAAAATCAGTTTAAGCTTTAATTTTTCAACGCAATGCTTTGTGTTAGTCATGTGGTATTTATATCTAAAAAGGATTTTTTGAAAGCCTTTTTCACAACTTATTACTTAGACAATACTGTGACAGGATTACTCTTAAAATTTTAGATATCTTAACAGAATATAAAAGAAAACTATATTATGAATTTACAAAGAACTACCCAAATGGAGCCATGCATGCATGATTACATACATGATATATATTTAGATGCAATATATTTCAGCAGAACATATACAGCATAAAGATTCTGAACTTCTGCCTTTATCATAAATCTCTCCATTGAAAATGGTTATTGTAGTTCAGCTGGGATATTAACATAAGTAAAATGTATCCTCAAATTAAAAGAACAATGTTGTTTCTTTTTTATTATTTCTGATTACTTACCAGTATTTTAGGTAGCATAGGTTACGAGCTGACTAGTGTGAAATACAGGCCTCTATATTTTATTGTAATGATTTGAAATAATGCATTATTATAATATGCTATGCATCTGGGGTGATATGTTATAATCTCTTCAGCCTGATAAAATGTTATAGTGTCAAAAAAGGTAGTCACTCATGCTGAAGGTAATTAGCATGAAAGAAAAATAAACATTTTAAATCAAGTTTATGTATGAGCTTATTTTGTAATTATGTTAGTTATGCCATGCCTGATATTTATGACATGTTAAAATCTATGATTTACACACTGATCATGCTTCTTCATCTTACATGTTAAAACAGCAGTGATATAAACTGAGAAATAGCAGACATGATAAGAATTAATGGGCAGCTGTACTGATTTATCTATATTACAATCCATTCCAGCTAGTCTGGGCTCTACCATGTTGTTTTTAATGGGAAAGTTTATTGAAATTTGACAAGCAAGAAAAGAATTGTGAGGTATACTGTGTTTGCTTAGTTTGTTGAGCACTATAGATTCATAGGCTGGTTCCCACATTCAGATTTCCCTGTGTTTAAGTCCAAAGACTAACCAAGAAAACAGACTATTTTTTTTTCTCCAACCCACCCATCAAGTATATTTTTAAACAGGGACAAATTCTGTGATGTCCTGAAATCCAAGGGCAATGCATTCCATAACTTTGGGATCATTTGTATAACAGAATTACTCCTCTTTGTAGTTTTATTCATTGCAATGACAAACTTTAAATTATTATTTTTATGCATCTTCAGCTTTCAAGGTAGTTCCAGACTCAATGAACTTCTACTAGGAATGAAGATTAATGCTGAAAGATCAAAGTGCTACAACCATGGAGAATATTCAGGATGTCTAACTGCAGGCAATCCTTTGGAAATCTTTCTTTGAACAGGTTCCAATATGTTTACTTTTGTCACTGTATATGCACAAGAAAGGGAATTATTATCTAAAGTGAAATGAATAATTGACTTAAATTAGTTGGTTAGAGTCATAGCTTCTCTGGTGGGTATTCTTGCCTCAAGGCCCTGGTTCTAACATGCAAGGCACTTTGCCTGAAAGGAAAGTTATTGTTAATGAATATTCTTAGATGTTTCATTGCATTGACCTCAGCCATCATCTCATTGCCTTACTGGAGAAGACAATTTAATCAGTTTTGATCAAATGTCATCACCTTGCATATTATCAGGATAACAATTAATATGTCAGTTTGTGAGAAGATCTAATGACAGCACCCAGTTTGCAGTTATTAGCATACTTACAAGAACAACAATTCCATGAAATCAGAAAGTAGAAAAATGCAAGAATAAATAGAATACATTTAAAACATCAAAGATTTGAAGCACAAAATATTGAACCTCTAAACCTCAAAAAAAAAAAAAAAAAAAAGAACAAAAAAATCTAAAAATAATGCCTTCCTACACTTGCACTGTCCCTGAAAATTGTATTTGCCAACTCTAAGAATGCGCAGCCTTGGGGAAAGGACAAACCATTCCAAAATAATGAAATTCAGCAAAAAGATTGTTCACTGTTCTAAACATTTGACCAATGTATAGTCAACATTTTTTCCATCAACCAAATGAAAGACTCTTGAATAAATATAAAGGATCCCAGCATCTAATCCTGTAAGACACAAGCATTAACTGGAATCCACTTGGAAAATTTAACAAGGACCATCACTATGTGATTCCTCACTTGTAACCATAGTCCATCTGTCTGATTATATAAGGATTTAATGGAAAATAAGACCATCAACAACCCATGAGTGTGGCAAAGTTGTAAAAGCCCTGGTCATATCCAAGTATATCACTAACCCAAACAATTTGTAATCAAGACCAACGTGTACAACCTCAAAAAAGTTGAGTAGACTACTTAGGGTTAATTTCCCTTCCAGATATGCATGCTGAGCAGTATCACTTGTTTGGTCATACTTGCTGCTGCTTTTTAAAATTTTCACAATACAATATTCAAAATGTTTCCAGTAATTAAGGTCAAATTTAACTAGACCGTAATGTTGTTTTTGTTGTTCTTCTTTCGGCTTTTCCCGGTTAGGGGTTGCCACAGCGGAACTCCAGTCTGCTAATGATTGGCAGTAGATTTTTACGGTGCTGAGGTGCCAGCTCAATGCCCAACCTTCAACAAAGGCACGCCCATTCACGCATGTCTTTCAAATGCCACTGGACTGCGAGGAGGACATGCAGACTCCACACAGAAAGCACTCCAGCTGAGAATCGAACGGGAAAACCTCTTGCTGTGAGGTGACAATGCTACCGCTGCACCACCGCGGCAGCATAATTGTAGTAAATTATGTTTAATGTCCATGTTGACAGGACAATCCTAGATTGCTTCCAAGCCAGCCGAATTATCAGGAGCCATGCTACATGTTCTTATACCTTTTTCAGTATATATATATATATATATATATATATATATATATATATATATATATATAAAACCACATCTTCATCAAAAATGGTCTCTCACAACTTAAATCATACTGTGATGTAAATCTAAACAAATTAGTATTGACAGAAACCTTATAAATGATTCATTAAGAGTATTAACTATGTACAGTAGTTTGCGAAGCTGAGTACTGTCATACACAAGAGGCCTAGCAAAGTCAGAGGCATTCATCTGAGAATTTAGAGATGTGTAAAACCGCTTCAGAGTTTCACTTAATGACTTTGTAGTTTACACTAACTGCCTGATTGAAGTATTTCACCTACGCTTATTAACAGTCAGAGTAAATTTCCTGTTTACTGAAAATCCACATTTCAGAACAGGAGACATATTTAGTGCCTGATCAGGAGTGATTGATGCGTCTCTGACTGAGATTCTCAGTGGCCACCATTTGGCCATAAGCTTAGTAAAAACCTATGAAATCTTCTTTCTGACTAGTATAAAGTGATGTCCGTCAAGGTGAAATCTCTTTACTACTTACATATATTCTAAACTCCTAGTTTAATGTTAGTAGACCTTTATATTTTTGTTAAGTTGTACATAATCTCTGTAAAGTGACAACAAAGAATCAGATATAAATGATATATAGAATAATTGATAGGTGAATTGGCAGTCTTTTAATCTACCCAAAGACATGCATGTCATGTATGAGTGAGAATCTTGTTTTCTACTAAGAAATGATGATCTATCTAGGATTCTTCTGTGCGGATAGGCTCAGAGTAGTTAGCCACTCTACATAAGATAAGAGGATGAATGAGACAATATTCACAGTGGTCTTACAATATTGATAGAGGTGTTATAAAGTTGACAGTAGCTATTTAACAATTAATTGAGAAATTTTGGACTACTAAATTTTTTATAAAATGATACTTAATATGGAGAACTTTGGTCCAAGACAGTATAACCAAACCTTCATACATGACAGCTGTTTAAATCAACATCAGTCAAATGAAATTATTCTGAAGCAAACTAAACCAAGCACAAGACTATTTATCATATTTTTACAGATGGTCCATTACCCCTTTTCACTGACCACACTTCTGATATGCTTAAAATCTGTATTAATTTGCATATGAAGGCATCGCAATGATTTTATTGACATAAAAAGTTTGGATATTGTTTGCTTTGTTGTACAGTCTCTGGATTGGTATGACATGTCTATCAAACATCTGTTTAATACTAAATAATTATATTTCTTTGATTACATGAATGTGGGTATCACATTGGGACAGTGGTTATTACTGATGCCTCACAGAACTTGACTCTCTAAATTAGATTTTGGCTAGGGTACCTTCTGTGCAGAGTCTACATGCCCTCCCTTTATCCACTCGGGCTTTTGCTGGCAGCTTCAGTTTCTTCACACATCGCAAAACTATTATGTAGGTATTCTGGTGTTCCACCAAACTGTGTTTATGGAATGCAGGAGTGAAAATGTGCTTTCTGCAGTGTGTCATTATCATGTTTAGGATTATTTTCTCTGTTTTGTGTTCAGTAAATGCTGGGAGAGTGTCCATCACTCCTCCTGAAGTGGATTAAATAGGTCATTGAAGAATGAATGCTTGAATGAATTCATTGATACTTCATTTTGCATATCTATCTTTGTAACAGGTGCCCTGTGAATTTCGTACTGCTATTCCCATTACTTTCTGTTTCGCCAAGTTAACTCGATGATGTTTAAATCTTTTCATTTGAAATCATTGACGTTCAAATTGCTGATTGCTGTTTGAGTTAAGAAATAACAGCCAGTGTGACTATTTTGTGCATTCCAGCAGTGATTTCTCATGCATGGACTTTCCTCTTTTGTTTGAGGTTTCATGACCATGGAGTTAATGGGTGAAGGGAATTTTTTTAAAGACATTTCAGTGAGATGAATTTTCAACCACTTTTTTGTGTGGTTGAATCTTCAGATATTCGAAAGCCAGAGAAAGATTGCAAAACCTCATTTAGCATTGTCTGACTTTAAGCACCAAGACATATACAGTACAGTTGTGTACACTTACCATAAATGTAGTGTATTCACTATTGCAGTCATTACATTTGGGTAATCCTGCTGACAGGTTGCCCTCAGTCGGCCTGAATTCCAAAGTCTTGGGTCCTGCGTCGGCCGCTGTTGCCCCTTCCCTGACGTCAGGTCGTCAGGGGTATAAAAGAAGCAGCCAACGCCATTTTCTTTAGTTTTCTTGCCCCAGATGTCAGATGCCCCCAAAAAGGGTTGCCAAAATTTATATATGTAGAATTACATGCACCAATATAAAATTTACCTTCATCTACAAGCAAATACACCACATAGGTTGTATAAATCAGAGAAGGAAAGATAGGTTCCATCAGAAGAAAAGGGGGATGGTGGGTAGGTAACCTGGACTGCAACAGTAAATACACTCGGACATCTACATTTATGGTAAGTGTACACAACTGTACTATGTTCTTCGTATTTCACTGTTGCAGTCATTACATTTGGGTAGAGTCCCAAAGCTAAGGTTGGGAGGCTGGAGCTAAACAGCATTAGGAGCGGCTGTGAGGCCCTGCAGAACTGCAGTGGCAAAGCCTGCCCTGGATCTAGAGTAGAATAGCAGGTGATAGTGCTTTGTAAAAGTGTGCACTGAAATCCAAGTAGCAGCCTCTGAAATGTCCTTGGTAGGTACTCCCCTGAGAAAGGCTGCTGAAGTGGCTGCAGCTCTGGTTGAATGTGGCCTAATGCCCTTAGGCACTGGCTTGCCATGGTGTACATAGCAGAAATGAATGCAGTGGCCTATCCACTTTGAAATAGTCTGCTTTGAGATAGTCTTTCCTTGTGATCCTGCAGCATATGTCACTAGTAATTGCTCTGTCTTTCTGAAAACTTCGGTTCTGTCCAAGGAGAATCTAAGCTGTCTGTGTACATCCAAAGAATGCAGAATTCTCTCCCCCTTGTTCTGTGGATTTGGATAAAAAGTTGGCAGGTGAATAGTTTGGTTAGGAGCCAAACTGGACACCACCTTAGGCATAAATGTTGGGTTTGTCCTCAGAGAGACCCTGTCTGGATAAAAAATGATAAAAGGTTCTACAGCCATGAGTGCCTGTAGCTCTGAAACTCATCTTGCAGAAGTTATTGCTAGAAGCAGAGCTGTTTTCCAAGATAAAAACTTTATATCAGCAGTAGCAGCTAGCTCAAAAGGAGGAAGGGTGAGTTTTTCCAAGACATAGTTGAGATCCCATGCAGGCATTGGTGATCTCCTTGGAGGCCTTTAATTTTTGGCCCCTCTGAGGTACTGCTTTAATAAGGGATGAGAAAAGATTGGTGGCTCTGCATTGTAATGAGCTGAAATGGCAGAGGCATGAATTTTAATAGATGAAAAAGATAGGCCTTTGTCCAGCATCTCAGTTAAGTATTGCAAAATTTGAGGAATATTTGGCACAGCTGTATCAGTTCCTTGTGCCTGGTTCCAAGCACAGCATCTCTTCTATTTTCCAGCATAAGATTTTCTAGTTTCTGGCTTCCAAAATGACATCCATCACAGCTTTACTGAGAGGTGTGTTTTGTATGACTACATTATCTGCCATGCTGCCAGGTGAGTTGGCTGTGCAGGATCTGATTGTTTTGCTGGGACAGTAGATGAGGTATTTGAGGTAAGGTCCAAGCTGGGCATTGAGACAAGTTCCTTAGTATTGGATACCAGTACTGGTGGGGCCAGTCTGAGGCAATCAGAATCATCTTTGGCTTCTCCTGTCTGACCTCTAGGAGTACCTTGGCGAGGAGAGGCAGAGGGGGAAAGGCATATACTGATAGGTTTTTCCAGCTGAAAGATAGGGCGTCCACTTTCCATGCTTGTCTGTGATAAATCCTTGTGCAGAATCTTTTTAGTTGGTAGTTGTGAGGGGAGGCAAATAGATCTATGTCTGGGCATCCTCATTTCCTTGTTATCATGCTGAAGACATGTGGATCCAGTTACCACTCATGGGGATCCATGAGGTTTCTGCTTAGTTCGTCTGCCAGAGTATTTTTCCTTCCTGGCGGGAATTGTGCCTGCAGATGTACTTGGTAAGTCAATGCTGTGTCCCACAAAGTCATGGCTAGTCTGCAAAGGGGGCAAGAATGTGTGCCCCCCTGCTTGTTTATATACCACATGACTGTGGTGTTGTCTGTCTTTATCAGTAGTTGTCCTGAATGAAGTAGGTCCTTGGAGGCTGTCAGGGCATTTTGAACAGCTAGCAGCTCTTTTTTATTGATATGTAGATGCATTTGGTTTGAGGTCCGTGTGCCCTGAATGCATCTTCCTGCCATGTGGGCCCCCCAGGCATAATCTGAAGCATCCGTTGTTAGTGTCTGCCTGGCTGGGGGTAATGTGAATGGCTGTCCCTTGTTTTGGTGACAAGCCTTTGTCCACCATCGAAACTCCTGTTGCAGGCAGGGAATGAGAGTAATCATAGTTTCCAGGGTGTGGCAATGTTGAGTCCAAACACTTTTTAGGTACCATTGAAGTTTCCTCATATGCAGTCTTGCATATGGAATTAGTATGATGCAGGATGCCATGAAGCCCAAAGCCTGCAGAATTTTTCTTGCAGATAACTGGGCCTTTGTTGCCAACATTTTGAAATAGGTAGTCAGTTGCCTTTGTTTGTCTGGCGTGAGATAAGCCATCTGGGCAGTTGTATTTAAGCTTGCACCCAGGAATATTATCTCTTGAGAGGGTACTAGTTTTGATTTCTTTTCATTGACTGTGTACCCTAGGCAAGTTAGAAGTCTTTTCACAAATGCCAGATGCTGTAGAAGAATGTCCTTGTTCTCTGCTTGAATTAGACAGTCATCCAAGTAAGGATATATTTGTATTCCTCTCTGTCTGCAGAATGCAATTACTTGTGCCAGGCACTTTGTAAAGACCCTGGACACAGTAGATAAGCCAAAGGGCAGTGCAGAGAACTGGTAATGCATTGAGCCAGCCTTGAATCTGAGGTATCTTCTGCATATTTGTCTGATTGGGACATGCAGGTATGCCTCTTTTAGGTCTAAAATCACAAGCCAAGCATTCTTGCCCAGCATGGGCAGAAGCTGCTGCAAAGTCATATATATATATGGATCTACTTCAGAATGTCGACAGTCCAGAATGCCAACATCCTGAAATAGAACCACCACCCACCTGGAAACACAGTAAAACTGTGTTATGCAGGGGTGCAAGCCCCCCTGCACCCCCCACTCCCCCTGCTACTTAATTATTCTCACTCCACGATCGCACTACAGTGCAGGAAAGGGGAATCTCCCAGTCCCGCACTGTAGCGGTAGCTCCACTATCAGTTATCGGCCTTTCAAACGTTCGAACATATGGTGTCGGCCATATGAGTTTCGAACATTTGAAAGTTCGAACAACTGAAGGGGACCCATATATATATATATATATATATATATATATATATATATATATATATATATATATATATATATATATATATATATATATGTGTGTGTGTGTGTATTGGGTGTCATTTGTTCAAATGGCAATTTTGACAGCAGTGTGGTTGGAGTGTTTTCATGACAAGGATTTGACTGAAAGGCATCTTTGTTGACTGCTACTGATGTTAAATACAGTAAATTTGAATATTTTGTGTGAAGTAAGTTGGACAGGAATGATTGTACGAGTGTTAAAGGGTTAGAATTAGAGTAAATACTAGGGGAGGAGATATATTTTGTTGTGTGTGTGTGTGTGTGTGTGTGTGTGTGTGTGTGTGTGTGTGTGTGTGTCTGTGTCTGTATGAAAGGGTTCATGGGTTAGGAGTAGAACAAGGGTTATTTAACGAGTTAAATTTAGCATTGTATTCATTAGATGTTGTGTGTCTGTCTCTAAATGCCTTGGTTCTGTTAGTTGAAATGATTTTTTGAAAGGTAATTTAAGTATTAGGGCTGGGGAAGGGTTAGGGATAGCAGGCATGATTAAGCATGAACAGGGGGACAAAGCTGCTTCTGGAACATTTAAAAAAATGATTAAACTGTTTATGTGCTCTTTTACCTCATCTACTTGAAATCTCTGTTTATCTTCCAGTTTATGGCAAGTGTATTTTACTTGTTTTTTTTCCTTTAGCTTAATCAATTTTACTGTGAGTCTTCTTGTCAGCCCCCATCACCATTAAGAGTAGACTTGGGTACAAAGGACACCATTTCATGTTCCTCTGATGTTATACTCCCTCTAAGGTCATTCCATTAATACCTGTTTCAGTTCCATGGCCTTTGTGTAATGCTTTTAGATTGTTTCTGAAAATATTCCACACACCTCTCTCCTCTAGCATTTTCCAGAGAACCACCCACTTGACATATGTCAGGAACTATGTTTATGTCTAACCGGAAAATTACTACCACTATTGGTCACACTTTTTATACTCCAGTTATAAATGTCCTAACTAAATACAATTTATCTGTTGCTTATTAACTCTTAATAATCCCACGTATCCTGCTTCATGTGTCTCAGCTATGAAACTATCCTCCATAGTGCCTAACACCTTGGCAACAATATTTGTGTTTGTATTAACTGGAGGTATTAGACAATATTTCCCAAGTCTCTGTTTTCTCCTTGCTCTTTCAATGTAACCATAGTCATGTTCTACATTTGTAAGACCACTGAATAAAGTAGATTGATGGATGTTTTGTTTGAGAGCTGATTGCCCTACAAAAGGAATGAGAAGTTGTATTTGTGTAAATGTTTTTTGAATATACACAAATTATTTTTGTGATGTAAAAAGCCCATAACATGTCTAATGTAAAAATTCATTTTAAATGATCAGCCTAGCATGATCCATGCTACCTCACAAACTATATAATATACTTGTATAGCTATCAGTACACGTTATATCAGAAATGGAGTTGCAGGACATGGGAGTATATTGCTTTAAATGCTGATGAGTTAGCTACAGGGTACAGTTTGTCATGTGGTACACATTTCTTCTACAAAACTGACTTTTCCATGGTGTCTCTGCATTGCTTGTTCACCAGGCGGATAAACCAATAAACATCACACTACCCACAGAGTAAATAGTTTTCTTTCTTCTTACCCCATTTTCCCCTATCAAACTTCTCATTGCCAAACTCCGTCAATTTTACATCAACCATGTTAATATTCTATGTTCTTTTCCTTTGTATTGGTTATCCTATGTGTGGTAGATAGTTAATTATTCACTTGTTAGCTCACTCATCCTATTTTCCTGAAGTTTGGGATCCTATTTTGTGCTGTTCATGTTTTCATCATTTCTAGAAGTTTCTCTTTTCATTATGGCTGTCTGATCATGAAGTTAAGTAAGGGACTATGGTGATGGCTAAAGTCCTACATGCTGGGGTTACAGATGTGGATGGCCTCCTGCAAAAGAAGATTTGGCTATTTTCTGATGTGTAGATTTAGCAATACTATTCTCTGTCCTTTTGAGGCTCATTATTATCAGACTGAGAAACTGCCTTACTCAAATACTCATGCAAACCCTTACTCCAAATACTTTGTCTTTCTGCTTTCTTTTGTATAACCCCTTATCCCACTGAAATTGCCTCACATCCTTCTTGTGCTCTCTTAAATCCATATTATTTAGGCTGGCTTATGGGTATCTGCCCGAGACCTGGTTTCCTATTCAGAATCCCTTGTATACCAGTGTGTCTCTAGAACCATTTCTGTCCCATCTAAGAACAGCAAATACCAATTTACTTCATTGTTTTTCAGCCTCTGTTTATTCTCTCCCTTGCATGTATGTTTCAGTCTTGTAGCTCTGTCCCGTGCATTATCCACTCCAAATTATGCATGCTTCTGCACTACTCCAGCCTCAGCTAGCACCATAAATCATAGCACT
Organism: Protopterus annectens; assembly: GCF_019279795.1. Lineage (NCBI taxonomy): Eukaryota > Metazoa > Chordata > Ceratodontiformes > Protopteridae > Protopterus > Protopterus annectens. The sequence continues at coordinate 478,225,869 of NC_056750.1, forward strand.
TCTTAGTCCACATCCTTACTTTCCCTCCTCCTGGCTTTATGTTTGTGTATATAACACTTTGTTTCTACCTCATAACTGGTTACCTTATCTCATATCCATCTGGTGACTTTATAACAGATTGCATGTAAAAGATGGCCTGCCTCTTTCAGGCTTGCTCCCAAACAGTTTTTGCATTATTGACTTCTCCCACACCTTTGGACTTTTTTTCATAGGTTCATAGGTAGGTACTAGGCTATTGGCCTTAGGGCCTATATAAGCCTAGCCAAAAAGGTACCCTGGCTTTCGCCACCCAAGAAAATTATTTTCCTGTGCCTCTGTCGAGCATAGCCACAGAAGTGATCCCCGGGGTGAATTTCCTATCTCCCATCCAATCATCAAGATTTTTCTTGAAGAGTGCTAATGAGGAGCTTTGCTTGATATAGATAGGTAGTTTGTTCCAGAGTATGGGAAGTCTCTGGGACAGGAATCTATCCCTCCAGCATGTTCTGTTTATTGTGGTGACAAGGTTTAGGTCCCTAGACCACGTAGCTCGGAGGGATTGGGATTTCTTTAAGTGGAGCATGTCCAACAGCTCTGGGTTTGACATAGCTTTGTATGCTAGGCAAAGATCACCTCTGAGTAGGCGATATGTGACGGAGTAAAGCTGGAGTTTTTTGAGATGGTCTGCGTAAGGCATCAGTTTGAGGCCGGTAATTCTCTTTGTGAGGTATTTCTGCAGCCTTTCTAGTTGTTGTAGATGTCTTCTGAGGTACACACCAAAAGGGGTATTGTACTCTATAATGGGTCTAATGAGTGACGAGTAGAGGGGAGCAATGACCTCTTTTTTCCTGGATGAGAAACCTTTTGTAATGAGGTGTGCCACGTAGATGGATGTCCTGACTACTGTGGCGATGTGATTATCAAAGGAGAGACTACTGTCCACCTGAGTCACAAGTTCTCTTGTTACACTTTTGGTGTTAAGTAGACTACCACCTATGTGGTAGCTCATGGGTACAGAGATTTTACCAAAAGGGATGACAATGCGCTTTTTGGCATTGAGCTTGAGGCCATGGCTTTGACACCAGTCATCTGTCTCAGTGAGGCCATTTTTGTAGGATGTCTACATAGGAGTTTCAATTATGGCTCCTAATTTGCAATCAACTGCGAACTTCATTAGCCAAAGACCTTCTGTGTTAACCTATACTTCTGAGAAGTAGATACAAAACAGGAGAGGACCCAGAACTGAACCCTGTGGTACTCCACTTGTCATTGGTCTGAAGTCAGATTTGGAGTCTGCTACTTTTATAGTGTGGGTTCTGTCAGTGAGCCATTTGGCAACCCATCTTGTGACATAGGGATTTATACCTAGTTTAGTAAGTTTATCTATAATTCCAGAGTGGGGGATGGTGTCAAAAGCCTTGTCGAAATCTAGACCACCTTACCCTCATCTACGGCTTTGGTGACTGCTTCAAAAAAGTCTTTCAGGTTTAGGAGACATAATCTGCCTTTTACAAACCCAGAATGGGTGAAGTCCAGAGTGTGGAGATTACCAATGTCATTGTTTATAAGTTCCATGATGATACATTCCATAGCCTTGCAGACCAGGCTCATCAGGCTAATGGGGCAGTAGTTCCCTGGGTCTGTGGTGGCTACCCTTTGTGGAGTGGGATAACCATCACTGTGCACCATTCAGTGGGCACAATGCCTGAGGTGAGGCTGTGATTGAACATGGTACTTAGGTGGGGTGCCAGTTCATTCTGTAGTTCATGTAGAACACAGCCTGGGATGTTGTCAGGTCCCATGGATGTTGTGTTCTTGGCTTTGGAGAGTGTGTTTTGTACATGTGTAGCCATGATTACAGGAACTTTGCATTCTTCCGGTACAGAGATGGGCCCTTTAGAGGGTGAGAGGGGGTAAGGTTAGCACTGACCCTATCTGCCAGGATGTTGGCAAAATCAGTTTGTTCTATATATTTAGTGCCATTGTGCTCAGAGCAGATCTGAGTGTTGCCATTGAGATTCTTGACATAGCTATAGAATGCTTTGTGGTTGTCTTTAGAATCAGTGGAGATTTTGTTTTCATAACTAGCTTGGGAAATTTTATGAGGGATCTCAGCTTTTTACTGAGACTGACCATGGAGTTCCTCCAATCATGGGATTTTACTCTTTCTTGCAACAGTTTCTTTCTTCTGTTGTAGTGTTTGTTAATGGCAGGGGACCACCAGATTGGCTTCATTTTTTTGGAGGATAGCATCTTGGTTCTGTTAGGGATTGCATGATCCATGCACTCGTGTAAGTGCTTATAAAGTGCATTTGTGTAGGATTCAGCAGTCGTACCTCTATTGTCCATCTGCATGGGTGTCATGAAGTTTACCAGTTCTGTCTTAAGAAGCGTGAAGTTGGCTTAGGAGAATTTTTTTAGGGTGGTTTCCCTAATGGTGGTGGGGGCGGGATATGGATGTCTAGGGTGATTAGCTTGTGGTCAGATCTGACCAATGAGGAATTGAGCTCTGGTGTGGAACACTGGTTGCCCATGTTGGTAATGACCAGGTCTGGGAATATTGCTGCCTCTGGTGGGGGTGTGGATAAGTTGATCCAAGGCGTTGGAATTTATGAATTCCAATAAATGTTGAGCAAAAGAATTGGTACATGAGTAGTTTTCCCAGTTAATGGTGGGGTAGTTGAAATCACCCATTATTAGGGTGTTTGGTTGTACCCTAATATTTTCCAGTGTATCAACAAATGAGAAGTGGGAATCCTGGGGCATGGTGGGGGATCTATAGCAAGCTACAATTTGGATTGTGGTCTTGCCCAGAGTTAGTTGCAATTGGATAATCTCGGATGCATTATGCTTAGCAACTATCCTGGAGGTATAGATATCCTTAATAAATTTGGACTCGCCTCCACCTTTAGTGTTTCACTCCAGGTTAGGTGGCCGAAAGATGTGGTATGAATTATAGCCTGGTAATGCAGGGGTGCTCTCTGGAGCCTTGAACCAGGTCTCTGTCACTGCACAGATATTGATGTTCTCCATTTTAAGGAGTGCCTCGAGTGAGTGTGTTTTGAGGTTTAGGCTTCTAGCATTGAGTAGCATTACCCTCAGATTTTGCTTGCTTGTACCTGTTATGGTGGTGAGTTTGTCATTTGACCCTTGCCTAAAAAAGGCACTATAGGGGTGGCAAGAGCCTTAGCTAGTATCCGAAATCCCAAGGGCGACAGGTGCAGCCCACCTCTGGCAAAGCATTGTGGTCTGTCGATCATGTCATCCCAGGCAGACAGATACTGGATCCCCTTGGAATGACACCAGTAGCTTAGCCAGTTGTTGATGTCAATCATTTTGTCCTTGTACTGTGGTGTCATTCTGGGTGATGGCAGGATGCTACTCAGGGCTAGGGTCATACCTGACTGGGCTACAAGACCGGACAGCTCCTTCATGTCTCTTTTCATGTAGTCCAGGGAGGCACGTCTCAGGTCATTCACACCAACATGGACAATGACAGAGTCATATTTGTACTTGTTATGGAGTGACCTGAGTGAGTGCGTTATGTGGCAGATCCTGGCACCTGACAGGCAGCTGACAGTAACTTTCTCCTTGTTTAGCCTGGTGAGTGGAGCATCAGTGTGCCTGACTATAGAGTCACCTATGACTAGAGTGTTGGGTACATTGTTATGCCTTATGGGCTGTGGTTGAGTGGCACACTGAGTTTGTGGGCTGTGTGTCATTTGGGTTGTGTTGGGGGGTGGAAGTTGATTGCGTTTCTGCTTTGGAGGTCCCTGTTGTTTGGGCAGTTTTTTATTGTGGGCCTCTGCAAATGAAGATGTGTGTTTTGTGTTTCTATGTGTGTGTGTTTTGGTGGTGTAGGTTTTGAGGGACTATGTGATGAGTGTGGTGAGGTGCAAGTGTTTACCCTCTCCTCTTGACTGTCTAGTCCCGTATTGGGTGAAAAGAGCTTTGCTTCCAGTTTGGCTTTATAAGTGCATCTCTCACATGTTATGGCTGTTATCCAGCTCAACTACTGCTTTAAACTGTTTGACTTTCTCCTGTGTTTAGAACCAAAACATCAAGATATACAAAGAAAGTCAGGGCCCATGTATGTTAAACTCTTCTTTCATCGTGTGAAAGGTTTACCTTTTCAGATTCAGATCAGGAGAATAGTTCAACACAGTTTTTTTACTATTTTTATATATTACCAGTTTAATTCATAATCATTCTCTTCTATAAGTGGAAATAAATTACTTCCTAGTGAGATTGCCCTATGACTTGAGTATCTTTTCCAAATGGATATACATTTCAGCAAGGATAATTAACCCCATAATAAGAAACAGTTAAAATGCTTTTTACTCATCTTTCAAGGACCTAACATTCTTCTTTGCCTCTGACCTCTTTTCCAGGGCATACATTTCATACTTATATTTATTCACCTTCGCTTCAGTCACTAATCCTTTATTCTTTGTATATACAATTTTGCATTTCTTTGTGCTTTTTTAGCTATTCAGTTCATTTCCTTCATCTTGTTTTTTGTTTTCTTCTGTATGTGTTTAATAGCCAGAGTCTGTATTGTTAACCATGTACTCAGTCAAGTATAGCTATGTCACAGCTGTCATGAAAGCTGAATCATGGTCAGCTGGGGTCCTATGTAGGGTAATGGACCAAAGCCCCCCCCCCCAGTCATTCTGGTATCCCATTAGGCATCTTTCTTCCCCAGTTGCCATAAACACTGCTGAAAACTATCAGCATGCATACTGTTTTCTTCTTTACTTCTGAAATGACAGGTAGAGATACAAATTTAATTTAAAACTTTTAATTTAAATATCCTTTGTTGACCATGTTAGTCCCACTAGTCTAGTAACATCTTTTCAGGGGAGACCCTTGATAGTATTTATATTACTAGGGGAAATTTGGCCAGGGTACTGAGGAAATTCCCCTTACCCTTTTTGTTAGCTCAGGTAAATCTAAAAGATCTCACATCAGCTACCATGAACACAGACTAATAGGGCTTCAATTTAACATCTCATCCAAAAAATGGCTCACTCAGGAATGCAACCCCTCGCTTCCCTCCAAAACACAATGCAACATCAGCAATTCATCTACATGGTGTGGTAGTAGAACCCACAGCCTTCTGCACCAAACACAAATATGCTTCCTCTTGTGCTACTAACTCTGCTTTCAAGTTTTATAGAAAAAACACTGGCGGCCATTTACACTGAAAATAGATTTAACGTGAGCAACATTAAACATCTCGTCACTTGAAATTCACATTGAGCCATGCAGTTTTGCAGATTTTCTCCATTAAGCATTAAGCTTCGCCCTTGTGATTAAACCACAGCAACCATGGGTAAATCTTCAATATACCACACCAGTGTTGTCAGTTATTGCTATAATATTTGTTGGCTGGGCCATTGGCCTAATATGTGGTCCATGTTCAACTACATCCAAGACCAAAGATGAACAGAAATAATGCATTTAATGTAATGCTAGTTAAGTGGCATTACTTGTACAAAATACTTTATTAGTGAAGGTGACCAGTGGGGTTTCCCTGGGCTTAGTGCTCAGACCTCTAAAGACTAAAAACTAATACTTATGGCTAACCAAGTCTGCAGATAACTGGAAACTGGGAGTCATTGGATGGTGTAGTGGTGCAGCGGTAGCATTGTCACCTCACAGCAAGAGGTTCTCTGGTTCGATTCTTGGCTGGGGTGCTTTCTGTGTGGAGTCTGCATGTCCTTCCTGCATTTGTCTGGGTTTCCTCAGGGTGCTCGGGTTTCCTCCCATGTTACAAAGACATGCATCTCTGGAGCCTTTCTCCCCAGGCCTCCGCTGAAAATTGGCTTAATTCCAAGTCGGACTTTCCCGGTTAACAAATGTTAAATAAATAAATAAATAAATAAATAAAACATTGTAAAATCCTCCAGCAGGAACATACACTCTAAATGCCTGTTGTATGACTTCTTCTTCTTTCGGCTGCTCCCATTAGGGGTCACCACAGCAGATCAACTGTTTCCATTTCTTCCTGTCCTCTGCATCTTGCTCTGTCACACCATCCGTCTGCATGTCCTCTCTCACCACATCCATAAACCTTATCTTAGGCCTTCCTCTTTTCCTGTTACCTGGCAGCTTCATCCTTAGCATCTTTTTAGCAATATACTCTGCATCCCTCCTCAGCACATGTCCAAACCATCGTAATCTTGCCTCTCTGGCTTTGTCTCCAAACCTTCCAACCTGGGCTGACTCGCTAATATACTTATTCCTAATCCTGTCCATCCTCGTCACACCCAGTGCAAATCTTAACATCTTCATCTCTGCCACATCAAGCTAGGACTCCTGCTGTTTTGTCAATGCCACTGTCTCCAACCCGTATAACATAGCTGGTCTCACTACCCTCTTGTAGACCTTCCCTTTCACTCTTACTGGTACTCATCTGTCACAAATCACTCCTGACACTCTTCTCCACCCACTCCATCTTGCCTGTACTCTCTTCTTCACCTCTCTTCCACACTCACCATTACTCTGAACTGTTGATCCCAAGTACTTAAATTCATTCACCTTCGCCACCTCTACTCCCTGCATCCTCACCATTCCTCTGTCCTCCCAGCCACTGGGGATGCACAAGCCAGTGCATTTCTTTGTGCTGGTCTCAAGCCCGGATAAATGGGGATGGTTGCGTCAGGAAGGGCATCCGGTGTAAAATTTTGCCACATCATATATGCAGAAAACTGTACAGAAATTCTTGTTGTATGACTATTGTGTTTAAATAAAATGCCAAAAATTGTTACATTTGGCAGACAAACCATCCTGCAGCATATAGCATTGATAATACCTCACTTCAAAATAAAAAAGTAGTTAGAGACCTGTGAACCTGAGTTGATAATTCCCTGTCCTTTGATCTCCATGTAGCAACAGTTATTAGGATATCCTATAAATTAGTGCAGCTGATTGCCAAGGGAATATCATCTAGATCTAAAGATGCTGTTGTTCCCTTATACTCAGCACTGGTCAGAATAATTATAGAATACAGAACCTCTTTAAGCTGAACTGCCACAGATGTATCAACTATTTGGAAAGTCCACAGAAGTGCCTATTAAGATGATCACAGGCTTAAAGCACTAAGCTATCATCAAATAAGTAAAAAAGCAACCAAAAGTCAATCAAATATCCCTGAAAATATCAAGTAACAAAATAAATACAACCTGACCCATGGCAGTTAACATAAAACTTAAATACACTTTAATAGATAAAAAAACAAACAGGAGATAAGTGCTTTCGCACAATAGTGCTTCATCACATATTCTAAAAAATGAACAGCTCTTAGTATTTAAACTTAAAACAACCAACCATAATTCAGAAACACATAAAAAATTAATGATTTAATGGCCTGGCTTTCATGACTGGTTTTAAAGGTACATAACCAGTTAGGCCAGGACTTTTATCAGCCTACAAGCAAGCTATCCATTTCAATTCAGCCAGCTCAGTTTTATTCAATAGATCACCACCCCTCTTATTAATAGGAACAGTTTCCAAAACTGTAAATACAAAAGAATGACTAGTGTTTGTGTTGATATGTTTATACAAAGCATTAAAATCATTCTTATTCCTGATGTCTCTAAGATGCTGTAAAACACAATCTTTCAATAATCTATTAGCTTTGCCAATGTAGAATGCTTCACATGACCTACAGTTGGCTACATATACCAAATTATTGGTTTTACAGTCAGCATAGAAATTCATTTTAAAAGCTTTGAGTTATAGGGTGTACAAAAACATTATTACATGACATCCAAGTACAGGCTTTACAAGCCCTGTAAGGGAAAGTCCCCATCCTGTTGGATTTACTAATTTTCTTACCAGGGCTGTAGCACAATTGTCTCTTGATGGAGAGATTATTTTTAAACATAAAATTAGGTTTATCTCCCACTAATTGCCTCACCCTATCAGATGTAAGACTCGGTCAATTTCTCTCAACAATATCACATACTATACTAATATCACTGCTATATATAAGGAGTACCCTATATTTGGGGCAAAAAAATTTTTGTCCAGATGTCTTTTTCATGATCTTTCTTAAATAAGGTTCACCATCTGGTGAGCTCATAAACTTAACCTCTGAAGAGAAATATTCAATTTTTCATTTACAATAGCCCCTCTGCAAGAATTCAGATGAAAGTTTATCAGTGGCCTGTAAGCTCTCTTCACCATCTGTGTGATATTGTAATAAATTGACTTTTTAGAATGTTTCTAAAAATAAAAGATGGATGCATACTAGAACGTTGAAGTATACTATTTTTCCAGCAGTTCTTCCTTTATAGTGATGTTTCAATAGTACCCCTCTCATTAAATCTTAAAGAGACATTAAGGAAATCAGTTTGCTTATTAGAAAATTGTACAGTAACTCTAAAACACTGGCTACTATTTTCTAAGTAATGAACAAAATGGTATAAAAGATCAACCAAACCTTTCCACAAAATAAAAATATCATCAACAAAATGCTTATAAAAAAGTAAATGTGAACGAAAACAATTATCAGTAAAACAACCTGATGTTCCCAGTGGGCTAAGGCTAGATTTGCATGACTGTTTGCGCAAGGTGTTCCCATAGCAACACCCAGTTTTTCCAATAAAATCCTTCATTAAACATAACAAATGTTATAACCTAAAATAAATTCTAACAAAATACAAACTAAATGAATATGGTTTTAACTAAATTCACTGTACCTTTTTTAAAAAAACTCTTAATGGATTGTGTGAAGGCTGCCATCCTAGCTAGATAGAATTTTGTAAATAATTATGTGTCATTGTAAATATTAATATGATCAACAAGCTTGTGTAATAAATGTAAGAAAATTGTGTCATGATCTGAACTTCAAAAATTTAACCACAGTGCACCCTGCTGGAAGAAACCTGATGAGTAAAGCATTTTATAACTGATCTCATGCTAGGCATGCTAGGAGACAGGATGTCTGGGCTAGAAAATATTTTCTATTGTTCTACAACAGAGATAATTACTAGATTTTACATGTAAATTGTCTTTTATTGCTGTAGCTTCCTGACAGGTGCAGATTGCAAAAATAAAATTTATTATTTTAAGTTCTGTGAGCCTGGGAAACCTCTGTAGAAGTGTCAAGAATGGTGTAATCTGAAATGACTCAGCAGTAATGTGTATTATCAATTGAAGACTTTCTCAGAGAGAAAGATTTAGCATTTTGTATTTTGTTCTGAAGCTGACAGCTCACCAGAACTTCTCATCTATATTTGCTTCCTCTGTAAGACCTAGATCTTAGTATTTCTCTTAGAGATAGATAGGAATATAGTTAGAGTAGCCTAGTTGTTTTCTATATTTATGTCAGACTATCCTACAATATTGTTTTAAAGTATTTCCTGTGATTTCTGAACTCTCTATTAGCACTGTGTTTAATTGATGAGTATTGTCTTGTGTTTTTATTATTTATTATTAAATATTTTAAACCTTTTAACTGTGGCTGTTTTGTATAGAGATAATTTAAGTTCTTAGCGTACTTGCATTTATTTGATGATACTGTAAAAGCCACTCCAGTAGCCTTAGCCATGGGTTACACTTTTATATGGATAACAGTAATAGCACACAGTGGAACTGATTACCCTTTGGGAAGGGCCTTATAGTAGCTGATAAGTAGTGGTTGGTGGCAGTGATTTCTTCCTTATAGTCTGGGTTGGAGGGGACAGCCTTCCTAAGGAGTGTCTACGTGTTTGTATATAATTCATATCTTAAAGTGTGTGTGTGTGTGTGATCTACTTGGACAGGGACATGAAGCACTGGTTGGACAGAGAGGGTGCTGGAGGTTTTGGCTTGACCACTCTGCTGAGATCTGTAATCTATAGCTTTGCCAGTGGGGAGTCTTATTGGGGATCTGGAGAGAAAGGGAGAAACCAGCCCCAGACTGACTGTGATCCCTGTGTGCTCTTAAGGGGAAATTGTAATTTACTGTATGTGTACTTGTCATCCTTCCCAATGTGGATGCCACTCACTGGTGCTAGTGGTGAGGACTGATTCTCCTTGATTACTGGGCCAGTGCATGGACATCACATATTAATTGATTTAGCAATGATGGGATATACATATCAAATATAAATTGTTTGATAGTGGTGAGTTAGCCACATCACATATTAATTGGCTTGTAGTGGTGTGCATAGTGAATTCCTGTAGTTTGTGTACAGTGATTACTGAAGGTGTTTTTGTACTCTAAATCAGCCATGCAGTGAACATTCAGAATTCAGATCACAATTGTTTTTTTATTTCTTTTGTTAGCTTAGTTAGTCAGGAGAGAGCAGGCAAGCATCTCAGCAGAGGAGTATGGCAAGCTAACGAGGAGCCAGATGGCTAACATGTGCTAGGCTAAAGGACTGGTGCATGGAAACCTGCTTAAAGCAGACATGATTACAGCTTTGGTCACAGCTGTATCAGAGAATAGCAACCAGGAAGATGATCAGACTGGCCGTGGAGATGTACACCACAGCTCAACCTTTTTACAGAGGAATTTAACATCTGTCTGGAGCTAAAGAAACTTGAAATGGAGGCTAAGTGTTTGGAAATAGAGGTAGCAGAGAGACTGAGGCATCTAGAGACTGGGGAGAATGAGAAACTGCTATGCCTGGAAGCTGAGAAGAAGGACAGGCAGCATGAAAAGGAGATGCTGACTGTTCGCCAAAGTCATGGAAGTAATGGGGAATGGAGTAACTGGACCCCAGAAGCACAAAAGTTCACTAAATTTCTTCCGCAGTTTACAGAGGGGGATAATCTTGATAGTTTCCTTCATATGTTTGAGAGGGTATGTAAACAGTATGATGTTGACCAAAGCCTCTGGATACAGTTCCTGACAGCCTTACTCCATGGTAAAGCTGTAACTATTTTGTCCAAACAGTCTGCCAATGATTTCTTAAATTACAATGCTGTAAAGAATTGTTTGCTAGAATGTTTTAAGCTAACACCTGAAGCTTATATGAAAAAGTTTTGTGAGCATAGACGCAAGGCAGATGAAAGTGTGTGTGAATATGTTGCTGAACTAAGCACTTATTTTCATAGATGGGTGAGTGGATATCAGGTCACCACTTTTGAAGGGCTGGCAGCCCTTTTCAAGAGGGAACAAGCCCTTAGCACATTGCCTGAGGACAGGAGGATCTGGTTAGCTGATAGACAATTTATTTATTTATTGACATTTGTTAACCGGGTTGGTCCAGCTGGGCTTGGGGCCCATTTTCAGTGGAGACCCAAGGAGAAAGCTCCAGTATACAGTTTCTAGTAAAATCAAAAACATTTGCATCAAAAAGTATTTATACAATGATGTTAAAGACATAGGCAAGAAAAAAGAGACAAAAAAAATGTATACATAGCAAATGCTCTACTGCAGATGACCTGGGGAAGGAGGGAGACCTATACCTAGCAAGCAGGGCATCCCTGCACAGGAAAGGGACACCTAATGCTGCTCATGGGTCTATGGAAACCCATGGTGGGTAGCCCAGACTGCCCCAACAGAATCTGCCAGTAGCAGGGGAAGCCAGTAGTCCAGGTACACATCCAGGACCCAGGGTTAATTGTTTTGAATGCAACCAGTGGGGCCATGTGGCATATAGATGTCCATGGAGGCAAGGTGGGGAACAAAAGTTGTGAGAACCAGTAAGTGGGAATGACAAAATGCCAATAGTAGGTTGTCTTGAGACAACAAGGGTACCAAATTATCATCCTGAAGATGTCCTGATAGGGACATATTTTGATGAGGCAGTAACATGTGTTTATGCAGTTACACACTGTCAGGCTTGGAGACAAGCATGTGGGTCTGGTAGTCTGGGGGAGACACAGACAGACTGCATACTTGCAGCCAGGACTGGTGAGGTGGTTACTTCAGGGAGAGGGCTACCCTGTAGCAGTGAGACTGAAGGTGAGCCACAGCTGCTTGTGTCTACTGATATTCCTTTGGACAGCGTGACTGCGAGTGTAGAGGTGAGTAGTAGTATCCAGGCTGACAGTGAAGCACCACTGTCGGGGGATGCCAGACTTCCTGTGGAAGTGGAGCTGGGAAGGGTAAGAAAGAGAGAGCTGAGACAGGCTCAGCTCTCGGGACCGTACATTACAAGGCCTGAGAGAGAGGTAGCTAGTGAGGCACCTGATTTTCAAGAGAAGGGGATTCTGTGTACTGGGACAAAGGGTTACTGTATAGAGAGTGCACCCCTGAAGGAGAGCTAGAAGGTGAGATAATACAGCAGTTGGTAGAGCCTAGAGCCTACCGTCTGGCACTTCTAGCTATAGCCCAAGATATTTCCTTTGCAGGTCATATGGGCATAAAATGTAAAAAGAGATGTATTATGCAGAACTTTTATTGGCTTGGGATTTCCAGAGATGCAACAGGATACTGCAGGGCCTGTGACCAGTGCCAAAAGGTAAGCAAGGCAGGAGAAAAGGCGAAAGCTCCTTTAATGCCTTTGCCTGTGATTGAGGAGCCATTTCAGAAGGTAGCTATGGATATTGTGGGGCTTCTGAGTACCCCAGGTTTCTTAGGGAAAATATATCCTAGTGGTAGTAGATTATGCTACAAGGTACCCTGAGGCAGTGGCTTTGTCCTCCATTGAGGCAGAAAAGGTGGCAAATGCTTTGTTAGAGATTTTCAGCAGGGTAGTTTTCCCAAAAGAAATACTGACTGACAGAAGTACCAGTTTCATGTCAGACCTGCTGGCTTGTCTGTGGAAGTACTGTGGGGTGAAGCACTTAAAGACCACCGCCTACCATCCCCAAACTAATGGTCTTGTTGAGAGGTTAAACTCTACACTCAAGTCCATGCTACGGGCATTTGCAGACCAGTTTAAGAGGGAGTGGGGAAAATTTTTTCCCCATCTGTTTGCTTACAGAGAGGTTCCCCAGGAATCCACAGGTTTTTCACCCTTTGAGTTACTGCATGGGCATAGGGTGAAGGGGTCTCTAGACTTCATTCATGATGAGTGGGAGGGTGAGTGTGAATATCACCAGGAGTCTATTGTGGCATATGTCCTAAACCTCAGGACAAGGCTCAAGGAACTCATGGGCTTGGCCCAGGATAACCTGGCAGAAGCCCAACAGCAGAAAAAAGGTCTGGCATGACAGGAGTGCTTGAGCTAGAGAGTATGCTGTATTGCAGCAGGCAATAGTTCTCATTCCTGTTAGACACAACAAGCTGCAGGCAGCTTGGGAGAGACCCTACAAGGTGTTAAGGAAGGTCAGTGATGTTAATTACATGGTAGAACTGCTAGGCAGGAGGCAGGGGTACAAACTGTACTCTGTTAACATGATGAAACCTTACCATGATAGGTAGGCCCTTGTGCTGAGAATTTGCAGTGGACTGCAGGAAGAGTTTGAGGGAGATCTAGTGACTGATCTCCTCAGTGAGATTTGGACTGACACCTTAGTGGAAGGGGTAGCAATGTCCCAGCAGCTATCTCCTACCCAAGTTTGAGAAATCTGAGCAGTGTTACAGGAGTTTGGGGACATGTTCACTGAAAAACCAGGGTGCACCCACCTGGTGCAGTACAATGTGTATACAGGACCCCAAAGACCTATTAGGCAGGCCTCTAATAGGGTAACTGAGAGAGTCAAACAGACTCTGAGGGACGAGATACAGGAAATGTTGGAACTAGGGGTAATTCAGGAGTCTAACAGTCCCTGGGCCTCCCCAGTGGTGGTGGTGCCAGGGAAGGATGGCAGTATTAGGTTCTTTGTGGACTACAGGAAATTAAATAGTCACACAGAGTCAAATGCTTACCCCAGGGCTAGGACAGATGAAGCCTAGAGCAGCTGGGTAGGGCTAAGTATCCTACCACCATTGATCTTACCAAGGGTTACTGGCAGGTGCCCTTGACTCCCAGTGCTAGAGAGACGTCAGCCTTTGTGACTCCTTTTGGCTTATATGAGTTCACAAAAATGCCTTTTGGGATGAAAAATGCCCCAGCGACTTTCCAGAAGCTGGTAGATCATATCCTAGAAGGAGCAGAAAGGTTTGCCCTTGCTTACCTAGATGATATTGCCATCTACAGCTCTTCTTGGCAAGAGCACCTTCAGCATGTCAGGGAGGTGCTGGGCAGACTACAGGGGGCAGAGTTGACCTGTATTCCTAGTAAATGTCAGGTGGGTATGGCAGAGGCCTCCTACCTGGGACATAGAGTTGGGAGTGGTAAGATCAGCCAGAACCTGCCAAAGTGGAAGCCATTCAGGCATGGCCTGCACCTATTAACAAAAAGCAGGTGAAGGCATTCTTAGAGACAGCAGGGTACTACAGAAAGTTTGTCCCAAGTTATAGTACCATAGCTGCTCCCCTCACAGACCTGACAAGGAAAACAGGCCAGATAAGGTAGTATGTACCACAGCATGTGAGCAGGCATTCCAGAAGCTTAAAGAAGCTTTGGGAGGACCCCCTGTGTTAGCCAGTCTAGATTACAGCAAAGACTTTGTTGTGCAGGTGGATGCTTTGAACCATGGGGTGGGGGCTGTACTTAGCCAGATTTCTTCAGAGGGAGAAGAGCACCCAGTGGTTTATCTAAGTTGCAGGCTCCAACCGCAGGAAGAATGCTATGCAGCTGTAGAAAAGGAATGTCTAGCCATATTGAGGGCACTGAAGAAACTTCAGCCTTATCTGTATGGGAGGAAATTCACTGTAGTGACAGATCACAATCCCCTAACATGGTTAAACAGAGCAAGACAGAAAAATTCCAATTTGCTAAGCTGGACCCTAGGGTTGCAAGCATATGATATATCAGTGCAGCACTGCAGTGGGGTTAGCAATGCCAATGCAGATGGGCTCTCAAGACAGGGAATGGGGTAAGGTATACTCAGATAGACCTAACCCTCTCAAGCAACGTTTCTCAAGGGTCACTTGAAAAACTAGCTTGAGTTCCCCCCGGGGGGGGGGGGGGGGGATGTGAAGGCTGCCAGCGCAGCTAGATATAATTTTGTAAATAATTTTATGTCATTGTAAATATTAATATGATCTACAAGCTTGTGTAACAAATATAAGAAAATTGTGTAGTGTTCTGAGCTTCAAAAATGTAACCAGAGCGAACCATGCTAGAAGAAAGCTGATGAGTAAGGCATTTTATGACTGATCTCAAGCTAGGAGACAGGATGTCTGGGCTAGGAAATTATATTGCTCTAATCAGCGATAATTACTAGGTTTTACATGTAAAGTGTCTTTTATTGCTGTGGCTTCCTGGCAGGTGCAGATTATAAAAAGAAATGTTAAAAGTTTAAGTTCTATGAGCCTGGGAAACTTAAGTAGAAGTTTCAAGAATGATGTAATCTGAAATGACTCAGCATTAATGTGTATTATCAATTTAAGACTTTCTTAGAGAGAAAGAGTTAGCATTTTGTGTTTTGTTCTGAAGCTGACAACAACTCACCAGCACTTCTCATCTATATTTGCTTGCTCTGTAAATAAGACCGAGATCTTAGTATTTCTCTTAGAGATAGGAATATAACCGGATTATCCTAGCTGTTTTCTATATTTATGTCAGACTATCCTACAATATTGTTTTAAAGTATTTTTGTGTGATTTCGGAACTCTTTGTTTGCACTGTGTTTAATTGATGAGTATTGTCTTGTGTTTTTATTATTTATTATTAAATATTTTAAACCTTTTAACTGTGGCTGTTTTGTATAGAGATAGTTTAAGCTCTCAGAGTACTTGCATGTATTTGGTGATACTGTATAAGCCAATCCAATAGCCTTAGCCCTGGGTTACACTTCGTATTTGGATAACAGTAATAGCACACAGTGTAACTGGTCACCCTTTGGGAAGGGCCTTATAATAGCTAATAAGTAGTGGTTGGTGGCAGTGATTTCTACCTTATAGACTGGGCAGGAGGGGGCATAGCTGGAGAACCTGTGCCAGCCTTCCCCAGGGGTATCTCTGTGTTTGTATATAATTCATATCTCAAAGTGTGTGTGTGTCAGCTACTTGAGCAGGGACATGAAGCACTGGTTGGACAGAGAGGGTGCTGGAGGTTTTGGCTTGACTACTCTGCTGAGATCTGTACCCTATAGCTTTGCCAGTAGGGAGTCTTATTGGGGATCTAGAGAGAAAGGGAGAAACCAGCCCCACACTGACTGTGATCCCTGTGTACTCTTAAGGGAAATTGTACTTTACTGTATGTGTACTTGTTATCCTTCCCAATGTGGACGCGCCTCGCTGGTGCTAGTGGTGATGATTGAGGCTCCTTGATTACTGGGCCAGTGCATGGGTGTCACAGACTGCACACCAAAATCATGAGGTACGACAATGAATAAAGTACAGATGTCAAGAGTCAAAACAAATTTTTATCATTATAATATTCATTACAGCTAATACATTCACCTAAAGTCCCTAAAAACTCTTCAGTATCTTTCCAAACAGCTGGTGGCTTACATAAACATGTTCATAGCTGATGTTCAACAAAAATAGATAATGGTTCCGTAGTCCATCGATGGGGCAAAACAATAGGTCGCATTGGAGGATTTAACGGATCTTTGTGGGTTTTTGGTAAACTGTGGATAGTTGGAACCAAAGGATGAGTCACAGAAAAATACTCAATCAGATCTTTGGATAACATCCTAGCCTTAAAACGATCATATAGATTATCACTAACATCCTTAATCAACATATCAAGCTATTTCTTTGTAATAATCTTATAGGTAGTGTCATCGCTAAGCAGAATGCACATTTTCCATTAATATGCAGTATCTAAAATCACAACTGAGCTTCCCCGTCTGCTGGATGAATATAAATATCATTATTGTTATGAAGCTGCTCCAAAGCCAGCCTCTCCTGTTGTGTTATAGAATAAAATCCTATACTCTTCATTTAGTGCTGTAAATATTTCTGTCTCACATACTTTAATGAAGGCTTCAAGCAAAGGACTAAGTTGAGGGTTAAACAAACTAGGCTTTTTAAAGTGAAATACATTATCAACCACTGCTGAGTCAAAGAGTAACTTCAAAGCTGCCCCCCTTGCAAATGGTCTTCCTTCTTCTTTTGGCTTTTCCTGGTTAGGGGTCATCACAGTGGAACTCCGGTTCGCTAATGATTGGCAGTAGATTTTTATGGTGCCAAGGTGCCAGCCCGACGCCCAACCTTCATGCATGTCGTTCGAATGCCAGTCGACCACGGGGAGGACATGTAATTACATCACTAATTCTTGAGTGCTGTGCTGGAGCAAACAGCCCCCTATTCAGTTTAGGTATTTGAGTTAAAATGGACTAGTAAAACCCTTAACAGGTTTAAAGCAACCAAATGCAACCCTACAAAAGGGCACAGCAAAAAGGTTCTTTAACTGAGGAAATACTTCTATTGCTATGTGGCCATACAAAAATATGTCCCTGTTTAAAATGCACAAAATCTCTCTCTCCCTCCAACGTTCTAGTATGCATCCATCTTTTGTTTTTAGAAACATCTGCAGTGCCCTGTAAAATTAGCTTCTTAACTTACACAATCTATTTCAGGCTGTAGGCATACTAAAATGTCGCCATAATGACTTCCTAAGGTGGTTGTTATATGAAAAAAATAAGCATTCATTAATATGTATATTAAGCATATATTGTGTTTAATATTGTTTAATGAAACATTCTCCTCTGTTTTGGTATAAGAATGGGTACACTAGGCAAGAGATCTTTATCTGCCTATAGATTCTAAATTTTTATGATCTTACCTTTTCATCTAGTAAGGAAAAACAATTAGCAGAAGTCCAAACATAAGTAGCAATATCAATGTAGGGCTCTCTACTGCAGTTCCATCTTGTGTATTGTGTCCATTCAATTCAGCTGAGACATAGCAGAACAGGTGCATAAAGTGCGAACATTTTGAAATACTGGCCTATTCCTAAACTCATTCATGTGTATTGTGACATGCTGAGTTTGAAATAAAAGGGTGTGTGGCTTTAAACATGCATTGGGAACAAGATGTGTCTAAAGGAAGCCATGTATTATCCAGTTAACAGAAACGGTAATTGTCATTTGATGCTGAACGAAAACTGCTAGTCTATGTTACATAGTGCTCAACTGTCCCGATTTTACCAGAATGTCCAGATTTTTGCCTCATATTTTTGATCTGGTCCTTATAAACTTTGTGGGTTTTCTGGCAAATCACTGAGGGCTAAAGTCACAAATGAGGACACAATTGTGATTTAGCTTTCATATCAATTGATGTAAAGTTATTTATGAGAAAACTACATTTCGCCTGTTACTTCAACCAGCTTATCAGAGAAAAAAAATGAAGTTTCTAATAAATTTAATATAAAAAGTGTGTTTAATCTTTCCCTCCATCCTGTTTTACAAGGCTTTGAGAAGAGTTGCGAAAGGGATCTTTGCAACAGATCTACTTTACTTGCCTGAACAGCCAGTTTACCGACATCCATAATAACTAGACCAAATGACCGACAACACACATAACAGATGCTTCAGTTGGCCGAGTTATGTTATCCCGACTATCCTGTTTAAATGCAGCATATGTCTATGTAGAGTGCGGCATGGTTATATAAAAAGAGGACTTTCCCTTTAATAAAACATACTTGGTACCACGCAAAGATGGCGGAAATAGTTGAAATGGGCCCAAGAGTTATTGGAGGTACTTACAATGTAGTGCTTTCACAAAGAAACAAGTAAATACTGGTGTTGGAGGGGTATCTGTATTACCTGGAGTGATATAGAGGAAATAAACACTATTGGGACTGCAAGGAGAAAAAGTCTTTAAAATGTGAAGGCAGAGTGGTCACACATTTAGTCACAGAAGGTGAGCAGCTGATAATGTCCCTTCTACATCAGCACTGCAGTGATCCCGCTGAAGTGGAACGGTATACACTTTGTCATAATATCAAGGTTAGGGCTCAGTACAGTAGGGATAACCTTTTTTGGTTGTAGATTATGCTATGGTATTTACATCATTAAACACAGTGCACCGTATCCCTAGTAGAAAGGCCCTGTTACAGCAAATAGGTAGGGTTCATAGATGTACCAACATTGTTGAACATTCTACCGATGTAACTTTGTTAAATATTGATTGTACCACTTTCCCATTAAAGTCAGGTTTATTTGTCTACAAACGTATGGCCGATACTGCTACAGACATTATAGTATATGCCTTCACAACTGTCAGCAACCTGTATGATATGAGTAGGGCATCCATATGGATGATGGACGGTACATTCTTTCAAAAGGGTGTAACATGCCATCAACTATATAGTGTCCATGGACTGGTAAAATATGGGATGTATAATAAAGCTGTGCCATTACTGTTTGCATTAATGAGTAAAAAGTCCCTGAAGTCTTATAATTATTTATGGCATTATGGCATTGTGTTTGTTTATCTACTAAGTACACATGGCTTTGAAAGTGAAGTACGGTACATATTTTGTGACTTTGAGGTGACTGCTTTGAAGACTATTAGACTGAATGTCAAAGGGGTACAGTCTATGGATGTCTGTTCCATTTTGAACAGAATATGTGGCAAAAGGTGCAAGTCTTAGTTCTAGCACCCTTATATAACTCTGACATGGGCTTTCAATTGTCTGTCAAATCCTTAGTTGCATTATCTTTTTTAAAGGAATCTGAAGTATTGCAACATTTCAGCAACTGAGGGACACAATTCCTGCTGAAGGACGTAAACTAGTGAAGTATTTTGCTGACTGGTATGTGCATGGCAGGTTAAGGAAGTTTAATACCAGAATGTCTGCTTCAGTCAGGTTTCCTCTTTTGTTCCTGATCTCATTTTGGAATATATCGGCGCTCAATGAACTGTTTCTGCCATGTACGCAGAATTCTGTGGAAGCATGGCACAGGAGACAAAAATGTTTGTTTGGGAACTCATGCAACTGACCTATCTGTTCTAATGTGTGCTTTGGCTAGAGAACAAGGCAGGGTAGATGAGCTACGAGTGAGAATGGCTACTGGAGTTCCTCCTTCACCCAAGAAGAGGAAGTTATTACAGAGGGATGTGCAATTCCAGTGTGCTGAGTAACAGGGAGGAATATAGTGAACTAGAATTTGTCAAGGCAAGTGCCAAATTATTGAAAATGTGAGTAGAAGGGATAATGTTCAAGTGTGCACGTAGAATTTATAGAGAGTGGTGTCTCACGATCGGAGAATGATCGTCCATATTGCAGCTGTGTGCTAATTTTACAGAGAAGGGACTTGTGTATTGGATAGATGCTGCCTTCTTGTTATGGTTTACCCTGCTTGTTTGTCATCCTGTAAATAGAAGGTGCAATACTTGTCAAATATCACCAGGAATGTCAGAAGGGTTTAGTGTGCATGGGTTCATGTTAATGGGAGAGTATTGTGCAATTCAGGTGGCAAAGCTGTCGTTTTTTATTTCACGGACTGAGTTGCTGATGGGAGTGTATCTTATCTTGTGGCCATACATGTATGATTGCAATGGCTAATGTACGTTTCGGCACAATGTGAAGATTCTCTACAGTTATGTGTTGGTTTACCGCAGCATTTACATTGGAATATGAGAGTTTGGATGTTTCTGTGTGTAGTGCTATTGTTGGTGGTATGAGAGTCGTTTACATGGGTGTCTGTTAACTGAATGTTGGTTAAGTGGATGTCGGCCAGCTGAAGTGTTGTTTAAGTGTGTTGTCAGTCATTTGGTCTCAGTATTATGGGTGTCTGTAAACTTGCCATTCAGGCAAGTAAAGTAGATCCCTTTGCAACATGTATGTTGAAAATAAACTTTTATAATTTGTTGGAAGATGAAAAGATTGAACTGAAGACACTTAATAGTGATCCTACTTTAGAATTATGAAGCTTGATAAAAGGGAAGATATAGTAATGATGGACATTATGGACTATACAAGTATATTGTTTAATTTGTTACAAGGCAAAAGTAAATATATGCAGGTTTCACATAATGAAATACATATATCTTATGTACGCTTAGATTTAGTTTTACAAGATTCTTTGGTACAAGACAGTATTAATTTTGTTGTATATTTTTTATGATGTAATTATCCCATAATTCCTACTATTTTGATATTCCCAAGATACATAAAAGTGTGCATCGACCTCTATTTATACCTATATTAGCCACTGAGGAATCAGACTCGAGCTCTAGCAGTCTATATTGATGGGCTACTTAAGCCATTTTATGATTTGTTTTCTTATTTACTAAATAATTCTTGTGATTTTTAAAATAAAATCATGAAAGAATTTAAGACAAAATATCATATTTTAAACAATAGCTGACTTTGACTTATTTTCACATAAATCCCAAAAAAGAAGTTTAGAAATATTTAATGATGCTGTCTTATGTTGTCCATTCTTCATAACCTTAGATAGTCTGTATATGGACTTTATGAAAATTGTTTTTTAAGAAATAACTTCCTTTATTTTGATAGGGATAAACAAGCGCAGGGGTTGCAGTGGGGCACTGGTCATGTAGCTGTAGGGACTTGATTATGCTTTTAATTGAAATAGATTTTTCATTCATAATTTTATGACTTGCAGTTATGAGCTTCGCACATTCGAGGAAATAGGTATGAGCTGCCAATTGCTCCTTTAAAACCCTATCGTTCTGTTGACACTTCAGTTCATTCTGTGTTTCTTATCTGGTAATTATTTCTTTTGTCATTTTGCCCACATTCTGCACCTTTTCATTTTTGGTAAGCTGCCTTATCACTTCTGAACGAATAAAGAAAAAATGGCAAACTGCTAAAACTGTTTGCCGTTTCTTATAGACAGTGGAAAAACTGCAAAAATATAAACACATTCTGAAAGTTTTAACAATAAGTGAAATGTGACAACTATCCAAAAAACTGAGGTACAGCTGGACGTTAAAAACAAGATTAAATTAAGGGCAAAGCAAACATCTTTATGAAAAGCATGCAACATGCTTTTAATAGGTTTCTTGTGCTAGAGGAGATAAACTACTAGGAAGACTTGGAAGTAATTGTGACACGCAAAACATGCAACTAAAAGATGACATCATTAAAAAGTTCCTGATCATAGATAATGCTATAATATGTAGAATACGTTCACAGACAAAAAAACAATAGAAAAGAGAGACCACATTCATAAGCTTGTATAAATATAACAAGAGAAAACAGTGCACAAATAACATTTTCTACTGGCTAAAATTATTTATTTTGAACTGAGGTAACATTTTTTAAATTATGAATTCTTGTTGACTTCAGCATTCCTGTTATTCCATATATTCCTTGTTTTTTTATAAAAAATGTCAAATTAATTTTTTCACATTAATATTAGACCTTGTACTTACACTAGCAGAAATAACTGCAGCGAGAAAGCAGAGTATCAGAACCATGGCATTTATTTTGACATCACTTAATTTACATGTTGCTTTGGTAATGCAAAACTTATGGAAAACAAAATTATTTTTTTTTGTGAAGCAGAATGAGAATTTTTCATGGATTTTAAATTTAGAATTTTATCTGTACAACTTCTCTCTGATTCACACACCAGAATTTATTTTAATATAATTACTTTATTGCATGGTTCTCATTGACAGGAGTGTTTGATGTACACAAGAAATATAAGTTGTAATTAGAAAGGCACAATAATGTCACTGGACTAATGCCACATAAAAAAAAATAGTTCCAGTTACCTAACAAGAGAAACATGCATGGAATTCAGAATAATTGGTGTTTTAGCATATTACTCTGTCCTGGGTAGGAACAGAATAGGATTACAGATGATGGTCAACACCCTGCAAAGCTTATTAAAATGGTAACCAGAGATGATGACAAAGTAACTACTTATGAAAATGTATTATATCATGAGACAATTAACTACTGATTCAGGGTATGCCCTCGAATATCCCTTACACACCATTTTCTCGATTACATGATTTGCAGGGATTAGTAAGCTATTATGCTGCTGATGGATTTGTAAGAAGCTTGTTGTTAGAAGCCCACCTTCCAACAGTAAATTGACCATTTATAGATGAAGGTCTGTGAATATGTTTGTATTAGGAAAAGTACCTCTTCTGATTACAGGCAACAATATATATTTTTAAATATAAGTAAATGTTAAATAAACTACACGGTTGTAATCAATGTTTTGTGCAAATACACCAGTGTAATGTTATAAATTCTTTTCACACAGTATTGAAGAGATGTACAGAACATGATCTTTTTAAATAACAGTAATACAGAAATATTTGACTAAAAATGTACTTCATACATTATTTAATAACTATGCATTCATTAGTTGTTTTAATATTTAATATACTTTAATACTTTGCGAGTGTATGTAAAGCTAAGCCTATATGCCTGCTGTGCTATTCACATTACTTTGTCCTGCAGTTTTATAAACGCGTGTGTTGAGAAAGAAACTGATATTGCCAGGTATGATGATGCTGATGTGTTCTTTCTAACCATACAGCTCAATGAAAAAAAATCTGTAATATAGCATGTGGAAAATGCCGACTAGTATGTCACAGTAAATTTCCAAATGTTTCAATTTCATGACACCTGACGAGAACAGCTTACAACTGATAGGTTATTCCTCCATGTAGTATACAGTATTCCGGGTCTATATTATAACACAGAAATAGTAAAACTTCGAATGTTATATTATCGAACCCACTACATCAAAGGATGAAAATAACGAAGCCCCAGAACATCGAAATCTTACCTAGGGCAAGATTTCGGTGGGCCATTCTGTGGCTTCCCTATTTCCTCCACTGTGGTGCGATATTTACAGACCTTAGGGTTAGGGTGCAGGTTAAGGTAAGTGGATTGTTAGGAATGTATGTATGGCGTAGTGTAGGGTTGGGTTGTGTTAACTGTATGTGTGTGTATTAATTAGTTTGTTTGTGTATAGTTTCATAGGGTATGTGTGCGATAGTTACGGACCTTAGGGTTAGAGTGCGGGTTAAGGTAAGTGGATAGTTAGGAATGTATGTATGGCGTAGTGTAGGGTTGAGTTTTGTTAACTGTATGTGGGTGGTTTATTTATTTTGGTGTGTTTGTGTTGTGTGTATGTTCCTCGGAACAGCAAATTTTTTCCCTGGGAAAAAAATTGCTATTCTGAGTGTTCGATGTTATCATCATCATCTTCTTTTGGCTGTTCCCGTTAGGGGTCACCACAGCAGATCACCTGTTTCCATTTCTTCCTGTCTTCTGCATCTTGCTTTGTCACACCAACCACCTGCATGTCCTCTCTCACCACATCCATAAACCTTATCTTAGGCCTTCCTCTTTTCCTGTTATCTGGTACCGTCATCCTTAGCATCTTTTTCCCAATATACTCAGCATCCCTCCTCAGCACATGTCCAAGCCAACGTAATCGTGCCTCTCTGGCTTTGTCTCCAAACCTTCCAACCTGGGCTGACCCTCTAATATACTTATTCCTAATCCTGTCCACCCTTGTCACACCCAGTGCAAATCTTAACATCTTTAATTCTGCCATATCCAGCTCAAACTCCTTCCCTTTTTGTCAATGCCACTGTCTCCAACCCATATAACACAGCTGGTCTCACTACCCTCTTGTAGAGCTTCCCTTTCACTCTTACAGGTACTCGTCTGTCACAAATCACTCCTGACACTCTTCTCCACCCACTCCATCCTGCCTGTACTCTCTTCTTCACCTCTCTTCCACACTCACCATTACTCTGAACTATTGACTCTAAGTATTTAAACTCCTCAACCTTTGCCACCTCTATTCCTTGCATCCTCACCATTCCTCTGTCCTCCCTCTCATTCACAGTTCGATGTTATCATATTTCGAAATTCCAAGTTTGAACTTATGGTGTTCGATATTTTGGAATTTTGAATATATGATACAGACCCAGTATTTCAGCTCATCGACTCCAGTATTTGCTTTTACTCCTTTTAGCTAATTTGCTTTTTGCAGGGTCCCTGTTGTTAAGTGACAGTTTAAGTTCAAATTTATTATAATGCTTAATCACTTAAGGTCTTAATAAATTACAGTTAAATTAGCAAAAAAGCATATTTTCAACCAAATAATATGAAAGACTAAAACACTATCAAAGCATGACAAAATAAGACTAATGGACGGAAAAACACAGAGCCAAAGTGTAACAGTTAAAATTTTACAGAATAAAAAGTATAGTGCAATGGCATAATAAAAGTAAAGCTGATGCAAACCCCTCAGATGCTGTTTCAAAAATAAATCATTGTAAGGAACAAAAAAGTTTACAGTATTCCAAAGAGTCTGTAACAGTAGAACATGCTACAAATCCAGCTATAACTTTGAATTAGGTTCCATTGTTAAGTCATATTTGATTTTGTTTTGGACACCAAACTCAGATGCATCTCTAGCATTTAGGTATTTGAAGATGTTAAAATAACTACTTGTACATCACAATACCCAAGATACTGTTTTTTTCCAGTTTATTTCAAAACAGCTCTGATGTTTTACAGTATAAAGACCATGGAAATCATATTCAGCTGCATTCTACCATTGTCTCCATTAGATGTCTGCCAGGTGGTATTCAAAGGCTGATATAGTTGCCCATCCATTCTCCGAAAAAAAAAACAGAAAAAAATGTCATCTTTAGGCATCGTGTAAACACCAAAGCACAAGATTCCTTTCATGTGAATGGTACACGAATATGGGGAAAGGGTTGTAATATAGCCCACTGATAACTGGTATTCATTCAGGAATAAATACTTTCTTTTAATGTACAACAGTACAACCTTTTGGCATTCATTGTTAAAGAGATGGCAATACATTCAGAATAGTATAAAAAAGCTGGCAGAACTTCAGTGCGAGAAAAAAAAAATAAAAAGTTAAGGAAGAAAACAAAAAAAGACTGGAAAAACATCAGTCGCTATAAAAAAAAAAAAAGATTGGCATTCCGAACCTTTTCAGGTCTGTATAAATCATATCCACTTATTAAATCAAGTATCACAAATGTGTAAATGTGCAACCATTTAAAAATTATATCATTAGACATGGAATAATGATTTGTTTCTTAGCCTTAGTTTCAGTGAAACAATTCCATTGTTATCTTTAATTTCATAAGCATTCAGTAAATCCTGCCTACATGATTGCTAATGCAAAACTTGCTGTCGTAGTCCAGTCTCAGTGCAGTTTAAATAGTTTTTATAGTAATTAGTATTTAAAGACATAGTTCCCTTTGTTGCATCAAAAGAATAACACTTTCTCCTGAGATGTATGACCTTATATTTGGATACGAGCGTCTGAGGTGTTGTGCACCTCTTTTGATTTAGGTGCAGACTCTGTACATAGTGATGGTTGACCTACACAATCTACTTGGCTAAATAGTCTACCCTGACCTTGATCAACACTGCCAGTTTGGGTGGTGATGGCGGCAATGGCATTTCTTTTACAAAGAGGTAGGCATAGATGTGGTATGTGCTACTGTAGTGCTCATATAACCAATCACTGCAGCATCCTTAGGCTCCATGCAGGACATCCTAATGAATCCCCCATAACTGTCATTTTGTGTACCATGCAGTTCATGGTTGTACAGGAAACAGACCCAAGCAGGCTAGTAGCAATTCTTAGTCTCATGTTTAACTTTATTACATTTAAGATAAATGGGATATAGAGAATATATACAAATGGCATCATAATAGGTTTGTAGATATATACTAGGCTAATGTCCACCAGGGCCTTTATAAGCCTAGCTGTGCAATCTCACCCAGTTGTGTCCATATGTAACATGGGCATCTATTTGGAAAGGTATGTTAGTTAGGTGGTTGTTAAGGGTTTTGTGGGGGGACTAAAGTTTCTGTGTGTGTGTATGTGTGTGTTAGTTAGATTGCAGTTACTGTTAGCCTTTGCCTATCAGAGACATAGGAGCCAGACCGGGGGGGATTTCTGATTTCCCATGCAATATTCAAAGTTACATTTGAAAAGCGTTAGGGATGGAATTTGCTTCACATGGAAGGAGAACCTATTCTGGAGAGTGGGAATCACCAACATGTTCTATTTATGTCACAAGCAAAGTTTAAATCTTTGGCTCTAGTGTTTATAGTGCTGTTTGCGGATGTGCAAAAGGTCATCAAGGCTGAATCTCACAATACCTTATATGACAGGCATAGATTGCCTCTCAGTAGCCTGTAGGAGTTTGAGTATAGACATTGGTCTTTAAGTTCATCTGTAGAGGACAATGCATTCTCTTGGTGAGTAACCTTTGTGAATGTTCCAGTTGTTGCATATGCCTGGTTATGTACATGCCAAAGAGGACATTGTACTCAATGATGTATCTGATAATGGCCACATAAAGTGGTAGTATACTTTACTTCGATCTGAAAGCCATACTTTTACTTATAAGCTGGGCAACATAGAAATATTTTCTTACTACCTTTGGTCAAAGGCCAGATTATTGTCTACATATGTTCCTAGATGCCTGACTACCTGGTCAATACTTAAAGATGTTTCATCAATTGAGTAATTAACCTGGGTGGATGTATTCCCAAAAGGCACTGCAATGCACTTCTTGGCACTCAGTTTTAATCCATGGCTTTGGCACCATTCGTCTGTGTTAATCCCTATTGTGGGATGTTAGTGTCAAGGGGGAATATACTATTCTCACAATTTGCAGCCATCTGTGAACGTGGTGAACCAGCAGCCCTTGACATCACCCTTGCCTTAATGACCCTCGCAAAGAAGTCTTCCAGGTTAACTAGGTGTCTCCTTCCTTTGACCAGGCCAAATTACAATGGGTCCAGTAACTGCAGGTTTCCATTGACTTTATTCCATGGCTTTGCATATTAACCTAGTTAGACATATGGGTTTGTAGTTATTGGGATCAGCTGATGGTCCACCCTTGTGAAGAGGGATAACAGTTGCAATTCCCCATTCAAGAGGTACATAGCTTATTTTGAGGCTGCAGTTGAAAAGTGATTCAAGTGGTCCTGATAGGTCATGCTTCAAACTATGAGCAGACAACCTGGGATATTGTTGGGGCCCTTTGAGGCTGTGTCTTTAGCTTTAGTGAGCATCCCCATGACCTGCTCACTGCTAATAACTGGGGAAGTTATATTAGTAGGTATTTCACTGGGAGTGGCAGTGGAGAGTGGAGGACAAAGTTAGAGCTAAATTTAAGTTTTAGCTAAATTTGTCAGTCAGCAGATTCACTATGCCACTTTGCTCAGAGAAGGTGGTACCATTTACCACCAGTTCATCACTCTGCTATGTGTTACCTTTAATATTTTGGACAGAGCTGTAGAAGGCCTTATAGTTGTCTTTAGCCTTTGAGGATATCTTGAACTCATAGTTGACCTTGTTGGACTTAATTAGTCTTCATATTTTCCTGTTTAATTTAATTAGTGATTTTTATTTCATTATTAAAGTTGCTTTTGCTGATTTTGGCCATCAGCCCAACTGCAGCCATTTACATAGTTGTACAGAGTTTCTGTGAACAATTTTGATAGGTTGCTGCAAACTCAGGCTTTGGAGGGGCACTGAATTTTGACAAACCATGGATTAATAGAATATAGTTTGCTTTAGAATAATTCCTGAGTGTTATAGGTTTTGCTGGGTTTTCCAAACTGGTTCTTACTTCATTGGAGACAGCTTTGTGATCTGTCCTCACAAGTGAGGACATAACACAGGGGATGGGGGGGTGCAGTGCTTTTCCATATTGATAAGTACTAGGTTAAATATATTTGAACATCTCAAAACCAAGAAGTTGTAACTGTAAACCACTCCAAACAGTTGAACATCTGGTTGGAGTGCACACTATCTGGTTATGGGTATTTGTGTTAATAAATTACAGGAAACATTGTATCTGCAAGATGGAGACAGCGTGCGTTTCCCAGTCAGTAGAGGGTTTGTTAAAGTCTCCAATCAATAGGGTATTTGGCTGGATGATGAGCACTTCCAGTAGATCTAGGTACAAGTTATGGGATACTTGGGGCATAGATGGTGACCTACAGCTTGCTAGGATATGGTAAGAGACTTTGTCTATGGGTCATTTGCATATAGATGAACTCCAGGGTACCATCCTGTTTAACTAAAGTACAGGTATACTTATTGTTAATGTAGATTGAGAAAGCTCCATCTTTTTGTCCCTGTCTGTTGCAGCTGATGGTTTAAATATGAGGAAGGCACTGAAGCTTTGCATTGCTGGAGTACTTTCTGTGGATTTAAACCATGTCTTGGTATTGGCACAAATGTCTATATTCCCCACAGACAGGACACCTTGTTGGGAGTGGAGTTTCTTGTTAAGGCCTCCAGCATTGAGCAGTAGTACTTTCAGGCTCCTTCGTGTTTTATTTACAGTGTTGGTAGGTTTGTTAATTTGGCATTGGCTAAAAAAGGCTCTAATGTTTTAACCAATTTCTAGAAGTCCTGGGGTACAGGTGCAGAGCATCTTTGGCAAAGCAATGTAGTCTTCTAACTGTGTCTTCCCATGCTGACAGATATTGAACCCCCTGGAATGACAACAAAAATTATGACAGTTGTTAAAGTTCATAATTTTTTGTTAATCTTGTGGCACCATCCTTGGTAAACATGCTCAAAGTAAGGCGCACACATGTCTGAGACAGATATTCAGAAAGATCCATAATGTGTTTCTTCATATAGTCCAGTATGGTACATCTTAGGTAATTTCTACCCACATGGACTATGATAAAATCAGGCACCTGTGGCGCATTGACTGACCTGAGTGCATGTGTAACCTGGCAGATCCTCGCTCCAGATAAGCAACTAACCATTATATTATCCTTGTCCAGTCTACTGAGAGGGGCATCTGTGTGTCATACAATGATGTCCCCTATAACAAGAGTTCTGGGTAAAGTGTTTGCTTGCCTTATGGACTTCACTGTTTGGGGTCTTTTGGGTGAAGGCATATGTGTGGTGTTTGGCATTGCTTTTGGTGGGTGTTTTAGAGATTGTTGAGGACAGGTGTTGCTGTTAATAGGTTTAGAAGGCCTCTGAGGTTCAGGAAGATTGTTTTTTAGTGCCTCAGCATAAGATGGCCAATGTTTATGTAGTGCATGCTATGTGTGGTAGATAAAGTGTGTTTATGTTCTTGACAACCTTGTTTGTTAGTGAGATTTTTGTCTCCAAGGAAATTGTGTATGTACATCTGTTGCATACTGTGTTACTTTCTTAAAGGATTAAATGGCTAACTGTGAACATGATGACATGCAAATATAAAGGGGCTTAGGAAAATGAGACTACAATGTAATGTAAATTCATACAATGTGAATACAGTCATGATTTGTATTTATTAGTGTGATATATTGTGCATCAGTATATACACGACTACAAAAGAGCAAAGTATACTGAAAATATCAGAGCTGTTTACAGCACAAATGCTCAGGATCACAGCAGCAGTCATTCAGCAGCATCATGTAGCTATTATGCTGTGATCTTCCACCACTGTGCAAGAGGAGGAAAACTGCATTTACCATGGGTAACATCATTTCAGTGATTGAGATTATTGGTCAGTTCATCCACATGCTTAGCCCATGCCACTGGCCATTGTCATTCATCAGCTAGTAACAGATCACTGTAGTGTCCCTTTGTGTCACAGAGGCAGATGTGATGAAGCTGCTTGTATGAAACCCTATCCCCAGCCTGGTGTATCCCTTCCTCTTTTCTCAAGCCATGTACTCTGTGTGTTATCCAACACTACCCGATGCCATTTGTCTACCCTCTTTTAATCTCTGTTTATCCCATGTCTTTCCTTTATAGTGTATAAACATCATCCTCTATTTGCCTGTGCTGTTCTGTGCGCCCCTTTGTCCCCGCACACTGACTTTCAAGTTTCCTTCTCTTCTTTCCTGTCTCCCTTCCAAATCTTCTCTTTACTCTGTGTAAAGAAAAGAGGAATTGTCTCTCCAGAAATGGATGTCCTGTCTCTCCCCAGCCTGCACTGTCCTATTTGTCGGGTACCTGTCAAATCTTCAAATGCTCAAAATTTCGAACGTTACATGGTCGAGACCAAACGTTCGAAATTTTGAGTGCTTGAAAGCACAGTATGGTGCGGATAGGGAGAATTTCCCTTTTCTGCACTGAAGTGCGGTCTTGGAGTTGGTATATTTAAGTAGAGGGGTGCGGGGGGGATACACTGTTAAAGTGTTTTTTTCTGTGTTTTCTTTTTTTTATGTTCTAACATCCAAATGTCAAACATTTGGTCTTGACCATGTAATGTTCGACATTTTGGATGTTCGAACATTTAACATAGACCCTATTTGTCATCATTCTGTGTCTCTTTGCTTATTTGCTACCTTCCTTCTTTTCCTGCAAGTGCCTTTATATATGACAGTCACTCTTTAACTATATACATAATTTACTGCTTTGTGCCAAGGAGACATTGCATGCACAGCATAGCCTCTTTATATATTGCTTTATTTTCAGATGCAGAAGTGCAGTGTTTTATGCAGATAATCTCTGCATTGTGCCTTGCAATTTTGTATGCATTTCACTGCACAGATATGTCTGTTTGCATATTTGCTGCTACTTATATATGTTGATAGGCATACAGCTACTTGCACAAAACTTCTGCCTGCTTTAGATGTATAATTAGTGCATAAACTGCTGAATAAAGTTGTCAAACTGGACATGCCTTGTACAGGCTTGCGGAACATCTCCATAAATAGTAGCCTTATTCTGTTAGGTGAGCAAAGATGCGCAAAATATTTGATCACAGTGTATTGTTTAAAACTGGCACAAGGTTAAATTGTAATGTGGTGCTTTTTCATACATTCAAAGCAATGAGTCTGTGTGTAAATCACTTATCTATTTATGTCAGCATGTGGATCCACTGAATCAAATGCTTCTTACTTGTGAATGTAGTTTCCTTGAATTGGAATGTAATTGTTTTCAATACTTGGTTGTTTGATTTGACAGAGTGTTGATATGGTGAAACAAAGTCATGCCCTTGGATTCAATAAATGTATTTTTCTGTGCAGGAACAGTGTAGCCATTCCTGCACGGAATATGGCCACCAAGCAAGCCAGTAAACTAGTGTTTTGACATAAGAGCCTACCTACACTGCTCTGCACAGAAACTAGTGCAGAATGCTAATTAACTCATTTGCTGATATAAACCATGCAAATTAGTTGAATTCGTGATTCACCAAGCAGGCAGGTATCCATGCAAGAACAGTGTTAGTGGTAGAAATGTATTCCGCTACTATCCAAATACATTTCTGCAAATAAAACGGAGGCATGGTAGCTTCAAAAAAAGCATGTATTATACTCTTTAGGCATGCCAATGGCCAAATATATGGCCATTGGCATGGAAAAGTGCTTCATTTTTATAAAAATCAAAGTTATTTTTTTGGCCGATCTTGGCCGTTTAACCATAGGGCAGTGGTGCGCAAATGGGATTGTGACCAAAAAAAAAAAAAAAATGTGAAAACTCAGTTCTAAGGAAATCTGCATTTTGTCATTATAGTCTATGGCATGCATAATCAAAACAATACCAGGGAACAGCGGTTGTCAAGGGGAAAGGTTCTGGGGTAGTGCAGTAACTATGGACTAAGGCAGTGGGGTATGCAAATGAGGGGAAATTTACTGAATCACAAAAATCTTCTAAGTGCCAAATTGCACTTAACTGTGTAGGTGCTATAGCACGATCATGTAACTAGTAAGGAGGAGCAACAGACATGAAAAGAGGGTGTGTCAGGCATAGTGTAAGCTCATTGGAGCCCTATGGCGCACAGATAAGCTTAGCTAAGCACAGCTAAGCAAGGGTGTGTGTCTGAGGCTGTATTGACTTATTCCACAAAAGGAAGAGCATGTTCGCATCCAGGGAGGGCCAGTTCTTCATGTTTACATTAGCTAAATGGGTTTGCGTGGCACGCACCTGGTCTAAACCAAAAAAAAAAAAAAACAGAAATAGCAGGACTGTTTACATTTGGGCACCAGGTTTCTGCTGTGTGCCTCGGGGCTTAAAAGAGGAGGAAATGAGAAAGGGAAAATAGAATAAAAGCAATAAAAAAAAAATTACATAGCTAGCAGGTGGAATGTATCATAGTCAGCCAATCATACAGGTAGCATCTGCAGCACAACAGTATACACTATGGAAACACCTTACAGTCTGTTTTTTCCCATAAACACTGCACCATTGGTGAACACATGGGGGGAATTTTAACTGGAAAAATGTTAGGGGCTGCCATTGCTTTGATCCATCACTATGTCCTGAGGAAGTCAATGCAACCTGTCTAGATTAGCTTTAACCAAATTATACAGGAAAGCATAAGGAATTCTACAAGTTGCTGAAGGATTTTTGTAATATGTTGTTTATCTAGAAAAGGGATATACACACACCTAAAGGACTGAAGAATGGTTTCTTACGTTTGCCAAAGTCAACTGCCTGTTTGGTATTGTTGCATTTGTTTTGCTCTTATAGATCTTGTTGAGAAAGGCTATAAATACTCCTTCCTGTTTATGTCTGAACTCTTTTTTTTGTTTGCTATCAGTTAAGCTTTATTTACTACCAGTGGCGGCTGGTGACTTCAAATCAAGGGGGGCTGCAGGAGACAGATGAATGGTTGGGGCCAACAGGAAGGGTGTGGCCAATTACAAAGGGGAGGAGCTATGCTAAAAAATGGAACTTTAATTAAATATGCAGCCCTGGGTGCCAAACTGTCATTATGAGAGTCCAATCAAGATGAAATGAAGTGTAGAAGAAGAAAAAAATATTTCAATACATTGGCTACATGACTGCTTACTTAATATCTAGATGGAAACAAAAAAGTTGTGAGGCATGAAAAAATAAATTACTTTTTAAATACATTACTGGAATGCCAGTCAGAATCAAGTATAAAAAACAAGCAGCATTCAACTCAAACCACTTCTCCTTGCACTGCAGTTCTAATTATAATTTATATTTAGCTTTATAAAAGTACCAAGTAACATGCTGAAAGTAGCAATCTCTGTGATAACCCCACTTATAAAAATGTTTCTTATCCAAAAAAGACCTGCTGCCTGATAGCAACTATCTACTTGTTTCACAGGGAAAACATGATCATAGTAAAAAATTAACAGCAAACAAGAAACAAGCTCAAGATAAATTGCTTAAAGGATTACTGCACAGATTATGGATCACACATGATAGATTGGCATTCTGTTTAGTTTATGGGTAAAGCCTGCAAAGATGACTGCAAGTCTCCAACAAATGTAATGAGCTTCTGAAAATACTGTAATCCTGTCCTTTATTACAAATACTGTCATATGCATTTGAATACCTAAGGCTTATACGCTATCTAGTTATGTAAATATTCTCTGCACGGCAACAACAAAAAGGATTTCAATGTTGATAATTCTTTAACAGTATGCTTATTAAAGCTTACTTGCATCTTACAATCTCAAACAAGCTTACCTGATGATTATTAAAGCATTGCTACTTAAACACAGAACAACAGGCATTGCAACAACATACATTTTTTGAATAAGAAGAAGCATAAATCAACAGTATAAAAATATGACAGAAAACCAGAACATTTTGCAAAATCAAGGACAGATGAAAAGCCACTATAGTACTTGTGTCTACCATGGATGGGAGGATACTTTGCACATTTACACTGCATAACTGCTCCTTACCTTGCTTGGACACATTCAGAGTCATTACACGATGGAGTGGGGTGCAACAAGTATGTCACAATTTGAAATGTTTCTGGCTTACTGTGATGGCCCTGACACATTTGTCATACCTATCAACCTCAGAACAAGAAATCTGGACAAAGCCATAAATAGAAGTGGGACAAAGGTCCAAAATTAAGGACAATTTTAAAATATTGCTTTTATAAACTTAGAAAGATAATAGAATAGTAGGTATTGCATTAGTATGAATTTTCTGAAGGGTATGAAATCTAAAACTCAAATGTATGTCATTATTTTCTAACTTCAGTTGTTAATGATTTGCCACTAATTTGCCAGAAAAACACAATTTTATGAAAAATGGAACAAAAATGTGAAGCTGAAATACAAAATAGCTACTCAATACAGCTAGGAACCTGTCAAAGAAGGGAAACTTTTTTAACATTAGTACTGTTAACTTGAGCAGCTGACAACATAAGAGAATCTACATCCATTTCTGAAATTAAAAGTAAGGTATAACTCTGATCACTACAGTTATTTATTAATTGTAAACCCTCCACATTTTCTTCCAAATTTGCCATTTTGTGGAGGGGATTATTAGGGGGATAGCAACATTTTGAGCCACAATTGGGGACAGTTGAGAGGTTTGGCTATACTTAATTCTATAAAGCTATTTATTTGTGCCTACCTCTCAACCTCTTAACACAGGAAATCTAGACAAGGCCAAATATTTTGGGTTAACATACAAACAGTACTAAAAATTGCTCTTGTATAAACTTAGCTGACAGAATAACAGGTCTTGCTTTAGCATGCATTTTTCTGAAGGGTATGAAGTCTGAAACTCAATGTCTGTCATTATTTAGTGATTTCATTCCTAAATGATTTGCCAGAAAACCACAAATTTTATGAGGAACAAAGCAAAAATAAGAAGCAAAAGCTATTCATTCTGCAAAAATCTGGACAGTTGAGAGGTATAGTTCAGCCGGGACTGTCTTTGAGTTTACTGCCCTTCCCCCTCACAAAATCATGGTAGAATGGGGCCTCCTCCCTGCAGCCATTCCAATATCCCATGAATTGGCTATTTCACACCATTTACCATAAACACTGTTTTGTGCATACTGCTTTACTTCTATAATTATTTGGATTTCATTTAAAAGTTTTATTTTACATTTTACAGCACAAACACTAATAGACATCTGCTAAACAAAGCAATGCAGTCTCACTATGAAAATAGACTTAGCATTACAATTTCTCTGCCCTTGAAACTTACATTTATTGAAGCAGCACTGAATCCCACATCCAAAGAAAATAATCTGGCCAGTGGCAGATAAAGATTAACTTTGGGCTGTTTTCAAATCATAGGCCCCTTGCACAGGAAACATGCATGTTCTTTGATACACCTTCCTGATTGTATTATATTATATTCCTTGTATAATACAGTACAGTTGTTAGGGAGGGTTTTAATTTTATTGTTTTGAACATTTTCCCAGTAAACAATGAAACAAAATGCATGCACCAATAATGACAAAACTGCCCCATTCAGAACATTTCCATTATAAAAGTCTACTCAAACGTCTACAGTCCACCAGTATCAGTAAATATGCACACTCTCTGCAGAAGTAAAAGTCATCTAAATAATTCCACAATAAAGAGATCTGTAACTAATGAAGAGGTTGCTGCTAGCAAATAACTTTATATTTCATTCTTTCATCT
Organism: Protopterus annectens; assembly: GCF_019279795.1. Classification (NCBI taxonomy): domain Eukaryota; kingdom Metazoa; phylum Chordata; order Ceratodontiformes; family Protopteridae; genus Protopterus; species Protopterus annectens. The sequence goes on from NC_056750.1 coordinate 478,262,030, forward strand.
ACAAATAAAGTGCCTGTTGCCATTGAGGAATAAATTGCCTATGTTACAATAAAAAAAGATAAGCTAGTAATATTGCAATAGGGAATGGATGGCAAACTGATAACAAGTTCATAGTTACTAGGTATCTCTGCCAAAGAGGACATTCTCAGGACTGCAGCATCCACCCCCTTCAAAGTACAACACAGTACAGTATCAACAATGCATCTATATACTGTGGAAGTAGACCCCACAGCCTTCTGCATCAAAAGCAAGTACACTATCTGTTGTGTTATTAACAATGCAAGCAGAGTCAGCATAAGCAGCACTAAACTTCTCTTCCCCTGAAGCTCTCAGCTCCTTGTAAAATCCACTCGACACTCAACTGTATCTCTCAACTTTGCAGCACAAGAAATCTGGAAAAAGCCAGAATGTATTGGGGGTGGGACAAAAGCCCAAAAACTAGGGATACATTTTAAACATTGCTTGTATAATCTTGGAAAGTTTCTAGAATAAAATGCTGTGTTACCACCATGCATTTTACTGCCAAGTCTTGAACCGGGGACCCTGTGCACTGCCATCAGAGCCACATACCACTATCCCAAATCATCTGTTTCTTTAAAGACTGGTAGACTGAAACTTAAATGGCTATCATTTAGTGAATTCAGTATCACCACAGCTCTCAACCTCTTAGCACAAAACACCTGGACAAAGCCAATAATGGAGGAATGCAGCCCCCGACCATATTCAGTGAATTCAGTTCTCACCATAGCTCTCAACCTATTAGCACAAAAAACTTGGACAAAGCCAATAATGGGGGAATACAGCCCCGAAAATAGGGACAGATTTCAAATAGTCATCTTATAAACAGAACATTGCTAGAATAAAAGGTTTTGTGTTACCATGTACTTTCTGAAGAATATGAAGTCTGAAATGCAAATGCTTGTCATTATTTACTAAATTCAAAATCCAGAAAACCACAGATTTTATGAGGAACAGAACAAAAATATGAGGGAAAAATCTGAATAGTTTTCACAAGTGGTCGTGGGTAGGGAATTCAAACTCTTGCTACCTGCACCTGAGGTATTCTGTAGCAACCAGGTATATTTCTCACACACACACACACACACACACACACACACACACACACACACACACACACACACACACACACACACACACACACAGAGTACCTGAGTTAATTCCTTCATAGTCCCAGCCCTGCAAGAATAATCCGTTCTGAATTTCAAAGTCCCACTTTTAAGCTGCTATCCGGTACAAGTCCATACCAAATGAATTTCAAAGTCCCAGCCCCACGAGAGCAAGCTATCCAGTACAATACTTCCCATGAGCGAGAGCAAGCTACTCAGCCTGCATACGTTGCATTCCAATCCCCTTCCAGTCTTTGCAATTGTAAATGCATATACTTCTGGGCTCTCTGTAGTCTGATGCTGTCTTCCTAATCCATACTGGTTCACCAGCAGTCTGTTTTCCTGTAGGCATGTGTGAGGGTTTCAGGACTCACTTTTGTTATCTATTTCATTTTTTTCTTTTCATTTATTTCATTTTTTTTCTTTTCTTTACAGCTGGGGGGGGGGCTGTAGTCCTGTAGTCCAATAACATGAGACACCCCTGTTTGCTACAGTTCTCTGCTTGTTATTTATATGAAAACAGCAATAAATCTGACAAATGGTAAGTCATCTCTACTTGGTCCTTTGTTTTGATTCCCTGTCTGAACAGAATTTATGTTCTGCTAATTACAAATTACTTTTGGGAGGTGTGAGCCCTTCATTACATTAAGATCAACAGAATATGAAAATTAGGGGACACCATATTTCTCTAATATTTAAGGATTTTCTTAATCAAACAACATCCTAAAAGACTCAAATATATAAAACAGGGAAGATGGATGAGGATATACCAAATCAGGAAAAGATGGAAAAGGAAAGAAAATAGAACACACACCAGTATCAGAATAGAAGTTTTAAATACCTTGATATTGACATTATTTAACTATATTAAAATGCTCAACTCATTTGATAAGAGTAATTCATTTTTATTGATAAACCATACTACTTGTAAAATCCATAAATGGTAGCTCTCAAATTAATTTTCACTGATGTGATTAGAAGAGTAGCACACTGAAATGAACTTGAGGCACATTACCTAATGTGATAAGACATGCAGTTTAAAACATGATTTGTTTAATTGTATTAATCTGTTAACTGGGTAAACCTTCTAGGCTCAAGCCTCTTTCCAGGAATGCATCAGGAGCATTGACTGGCTAAGTGCTTTGCTTAGAGTCACACAGTAAGTAAACTGAGATTAAGTTATCAAATCCAGGACTACAGGATGAAAAGTTGTTAAAAGCTCACAACCTTTTTTTTTTTTTTTTTACAGGCAGCAAAATATCATAAGCAACAACTTATTTTAACTAACCAAAGTGTTACTTTAGATGTGTGAACCATGTTATTGCCTACTCAGTGACAGTGCAGTAAGGCTCATAATAAGATTCCATGTTTTCAGGTACCCCACTTAATGCTTGAGAGAGCTGGATCCTAAAAAAAAAAATCACTTCCAAAACACTTCTGATATAGAAGTTTTAAATACTTACATAGGAATATCTTGAGATCAGTTAAAAGGTAGGTATTCCTGGTGATAGCCAGTTTCTTAAAATGCTCATATAAATTATTTTTGAAAATAAGTATTGAAATCAAATGTAACCATTCACCATTCTCCAAATGCTACCTAACTGCATTAGACATCAGTGTTGTGATTACATACTCTTGTTATTATCTAAATAGAAGAAATTCATTCAGGTTATGGACAGCTGATCCATAAAAAAATCATGCTGATGGCAAGGTCTATGAATCAAGGTGGTCACAAACCACATCTCATCAAGGTTCTCAGCATGATGTATCTACATGTCTAGGAACGTATATCGTTTCCTAGGACTCCACAGGAGAGAGCTAACACTAGATATGCTGTGTGTAAAACATCACCCATCTCCCTGGCATACTAGGTGCTATAGACTGCACACATGTAGCAGCAAAAGTCCCCAGCAAAACTACAGTCTCAAATGCATGCATTCAATATAAGCTTAAACAAGTCCATAATCACAAAGGCTTGTGAAGAGTAAAGGCTACCGTTCCATGAACTGTCAGCTAGTGTGTGATGCATGAGATATCACTAGCAATGTGTCCACATAGGATCTAAGTGGTTTGTATGATTCATATATATGGCACACATCTCAGCTACAGCTCCACTTTCTGATTGTTACATTCTTCAGGGCCATCAAGTCAGTAAGTGCAGGCACTGTGACTAACATTAAATTATATGGCTACATTTATATTGCATCTAAATTTGTCATCCTCTCCCAACATGTTAACAATGTGTTACTGGTGATGCTGGATACTGTTAATAATTCTGGTTTATGATGCCTACACAAAATGCTCAGAGCATCGTTGAACTACAATATAAAACCACACAATATCATGGAGCATGTGCTTGGTCTGCTCACAGTCAACTTTAGCTGCCTTGCTATGTCTGGTTGCATTCCATAATAACCATACCATACAAGATATTCATAACATGTTGCATTTTATATAATATGCTGGAAATAACACAGGCTGGGCAGTCCAATTATATCCATGTCATCAGAATGCACACACACATGGAAAGCAGAGAAAGGGAATTGTCAACAATGTCTGATGACAGTGACATGGAAGAGCAGCAAGCACTAGTTGTGCAATTTCCCATAATAACAGGGTCATTACATGGCAATGCTGTGGAAGCAGTGACATCTAATCCATAGCTATGGGACCTGCTGAGCATGCAGTGACAATGCAATGTCGCACATAACACTGTATGATACATGCAGTGTTATATCAGATTATGCTGGCCAGTGGGTGGTCAGGCTACAAATGCCCACATAAGTGTGAGGGTGGACTGAGTCACAGTTGTCATCATGCACACAGATGGCTAGGGGCAGAATAACACATGGCTGTAAATGTACCTACTGGGTGAAGGCAGCATGTCATAGGAGGTGGGGACAGGGGGCTCAAGATGATTGGTACTCCCTATCAGGGACAATTGCTTCCTGTGCTGGGGGTGCCACTACCTGACAATGACTTGGGGCCAATCCTGTCTTGCCATAATAGGACTTGGGGTTCCAGGATGGTGTGTGAAAGTGAGAACTTGACCTGGAAATAGTCTACTAGTAAAGTGTCCCACAAAGGAGTTTGGTTGTTATCACCAGTAGATAATAGGGGTTGGACAGTGCTACAAAGACACCAATGAAAACTGGGTACCCTGTGATGGCTCTCTTCTATGGCAAACCAAGGTAGAAACCCTACCTCAGGCTCAAACAACACAGACAGTGTGGACATCAATGATGGCATTGACATTCTTCCATATGGAGGGGAGTTGGAAGCAGTGTTTTTCACCATAGACCAAGCAGTGCTGTGTTTCTGAACTAATTTTCCTCATGGAGGTGCAGGCTGAGTTTGGTGACATCCTTAAGAATCTTACACAACATAACAGTCAGCTCCATGCTCATACCTGGAAAAAAGTCCGGCATATCAGTTGATTATCTTAACGACTATGCCAACCCCATGCCAGGCATCAGCTGTGACAAGTGACAGGAACAGGCACCCCCTTGCATCTGTATAATGGTAAGTCTGCCTGGAATAGACATAGTGCACTCATTCTGCTCCAGCTTCAGGATGAGTACTGCTGATATTCATGGATACTGGTGACCCCTCCTTCACTTGGGATGGTTGTTGTTGTTGTATCTTTTGGCTTTTCCCGGTTAGGGGTCACCACAGTGGAACTCCGGTCAGCTAATGATTGGCAGTAGATTTTTACGTACCGAGTTGCCAGCTCTGATGCACAACCTTCAACGAAGATACGCTCATTCATGCATGTCTCCACACAGAAGACGATTTAGCTGAGAATCGAACAGGAAAACATCTTACTGTGAGGCGACAATGCTACCGCAGCACCACCACTGCAGTACAATACAAAAAGTGAGAAAACAAGGGGAGAAAGGGGAAAAGAAGACTAGTAATGGAGAAGTTAAAGAAATAGAAACTGGAGTTATGGATTACCTGTGAACTGAAGGATTTAGAGATGAAAATCCAACTCTGGTAATGTCACAGCATGATGGTACAATGAGTCCTCAAATGAAGGAGAAACAGATAGAACGGCAAGTATCTGATCACTTGCAACCTTAAGATACTCTGGAGCCTTCAGTAGGAAACCACTACAAAAGATCAGTTGGAGATGCACAGCAAGGGAAGAAGCAGGAAACAGTGATAACTGTGATGCAGTCAGTGTTGTGGAGTGATAGGCCAGTGAGTTCCAGTATGAAAGAGCAATGGATTATGCAGGATACAACTGAACAGAGTATGTCACAAGAAGATTTTATGGAACTTTCTGTAGAATGCCTGCAGAAAACAGAGAACAAAGAATGTGCCTTTGGTTTAGAAGAAAATGACCTTAGGGGAGAGTTGCTTGATTTAATAGAGATGGACAGACGTATTAAGATCTATGAAAGAAATACAGAAAGTTAATAAGATCCCAAATGCTAGAAGTCTGATAAAATAAATGAACACAATAATCAAAAGTATTAACAGAAATTCATGTAATATAACAGAAGTAAATGGAATATATTACTGTCCATCTAAATTAATAACAGATGGTCTTTACCACAAAAACATAGACCATTAATGGAAAGGAAGGGAAGAAGTCAAATGCCATCATGAAGGCATCAATAAGAAAAGACTACAAAGCAAATTAAGACCAGAACTGTCAGTGTTAGAAGAGTATAGAGTTTGGAACAGGTCAAAAAATACTTTGAAAGTTAGACATGATAAAAGCAATGTTCAGTATCAGAACAGACCAGGCTCTATCATACACTATTGCAAATGATAAACTAAAGTTAGCAACACAGGCAGTAAAACCTAGAAGGTATGCAAATAAATATAAAGGAAAAGTACAAAATAAGCAATTCATTGATGTCCCAAAAGGTTGTAAAGAGAACTGGGGAACAAAGCAAAAGGAATGGTACCCCCCCCCCACACACACACAAAGATAAGAAGAAATAGACACATTCTGGAAAAACAGCCATGAAGACCCTGTGGAGCATAACAAAGATGCTGAATGGACAGATGAAGTAAAAGAAACAGACGTTTAAATGTGTAGCATATGAAATGGGATGAAATAATGGCCAGAGAAACTGAAACAAAATTAAGAAAACTTCTAACTGGAAAACCTCAGGCCCAGATGCAGTACCTAACTTCTGGCTAAAAGTATTAGCAGCTTTATAAGAAGACTGAGTCCTGAGTAAGAACTACTTATTTGTGCATCCTAAACAGACAGCAACCTGGTTAAGAACAGAAAAAAAATTATACTCTTTCTTAAGAGTGAACCTGCATAGTTTCCTAAAAACTTTACACCAATAACTTGCCTTCCGATGATGTATAAACTATTTACTGAAACTGATGTTGACAGAGTTTATAGTCATTTAGAAGAAACCACAATCAAGGCAATAGAAAAAAAGGTAACAAAAGTAAGTCATAAGGAACAAAGGATTATTTGTTGTTAAAGTCATAATGGAGAATTATAAAAGGGGGAAGAATCTAAGTATGGTATATATAGTTTACAAAAAAAAAATTGACAGCATCCCACATCCATTGGTAAAGAAGTGCTTACAGATGTATAAGATACACTGCACATTGATTAATCAGATTACATTGACCGTGAAACAGTGCCAAGACACTTTGCAGCTAAACTATGATAAAGGACAAATTATTATCCTATTCAATGGGGATATTTCAGGGTGACTCTCAGTCACTGCTGCTCTTTCATCTTTCCCTTAACCCATTAAGATGTCTCCTTAATAGATTAGGTCTTGGTTACAATCTGGCTCCCAGAAAACAATGAAATGTAAGGACTTCTCAACTTCTTTTGGTAGATGATTTCTTAAGTTGTATAGTTCAACAGATGAGGAGCTGAAAGTGCAACCGCAAGTGATCAACATTTTCTACGATGATATAAGAATTCATTTGGTTTTGATAAATGTGCAAAAGCAACATTTAAAGCAGGAAAGCAGCAACACCATGAAAATATCAGTTTGGGACAAGAATGTGATATAAAGGAACTTGAGTAGGAGGGAGTGTTTATATATATATATGAGAACTGATGAAGGATTGAAATGAACAAATGCAAATAAAACTCAGGAATATTTAAGATCAAAATTAATACTGCAAATAGCCCTGACATCCAGGAACAATGTCCAAGCTATAAACCAGTTTGCTCTTCCTGTTCTAACTTACAGTTTTGGGTTGATTGGCCCCAAAAGGTTTTGGATCAGTTGGACTGGAAATCATGAAAACTGCTTCATGCATATCAAATGATATATGATCTTCATATACATTGATTTTTAAGGCAGAATGGGCATCCTTGAAACTGATAACGTGTAGATCTGCAATCATAGGACTGCATACATATCTGCTGACTTAACCAGATCCAAACATAGTGATAGTTTTAAATCATGACGAGAACAAGTCTTAAGATAACTTCACTGCTTAGTTTAGTTGAAGCATATTGGTGTCTAGTGTGAAAGGAAATCAAACCAGAAGTAGACAAAAATCGGAGCAACTGAATATGCCAAAAAAAAAACAAAATAAAGAATATAATGAAAAGGATCAGATGAGAAGGCAAGAAATGTGGAAAAGGCATAAATATAGTTGCAAGCAAAGAAAACTTCTGGAATAAACATACTGTATGTCTATCAGGACCTGATGCAGGAATGGTTAAGGATAGGTGAATTTAAACCAAAAGATGAAAGGTTAATATTGGCAGACCAGGATAGTGGACTATGTACACGTTGGTTTACAAAGTCCATTGAAAACGTGGAGAGAACAGATAAGTGCAGGTTCTGTAAAACATAGCTGGAAACAGTCGCGCATCTTGTTGCTGGGTGTGATACACTAATGGCAGAAGGACCTATATACATAAAGGCATAATAATGTGGCAAGACTGTTGCATTCGGGATTATGCAAACATTACAATATTTAAAGTAATGAGCATGAGCCATATAAATATAAAGAATGATCGAAGACTGAAACATTACTAATTTCATGAACTTTAATCATACTCTGACTTAGGAATGGGTCCATTCCTGTCATGGTATTAGAACCCAAAAGACTTGGAAAAATTAAACTGAGTGTGAGTCTCAGTACCTGTGCTATAACGGTGTCTTTATGAGATGTGTCACACAGTCCCAGTCTACCTCTGCTATCATACACTGACTAAGCTGGATACTTGGTATTCTAATAAAAAAAACATCACTGTCAGTGGCTTTACAGGCAACACACTCACCTTTTGTGCTAGAAGGTCAGAATGCTGTGAGTTCTATTCCCACACCAGATAATTCAATTCATTTTTACAACACTGACTCTGCAGTGCAGTACAAAGGGAGTGCTGTATTCCTGAGTATGCCATCGTTTGGATAAGATGCTAAACTGAGGTTCCATGTGTCTGAGTTCGTGGTAGTTCAGGTGAATGTAAATGAGCTCCCAGAAAAGAGGACACTGGGTGGCTGAGGTGATGCAGCATTTAGCGTTGTCACATCACAGCAAGGGGTTCTCCAGTTCAATTCTTGGCTGGGGTCCCTTTTGTGTGGAGTCTGTATGTCCTCCCTGCTGTCATGCAGGTTTCCTCCAGGTGCTCCAGTTTCCTCCCACAGTCCAAAGACATCCAGTAGGTGGATTGGACACTCTAAATTGCCCATAGGTGCGAGTGTGTGTGTGAATAAGTGGTATGGATGAACTATCATGGCAGAGCTAGCCACCTGGTGGTGTAAGTCTTGGCTCAAGATGATTGTCACTGTTGAAGTGACACCCCGACCAATGTGTAAAAACTGGAAAAAGGGGAGAGGATGGATGGCTTGATGCTTTAGTGGACTAATCCAGTCAACAAACAGTAAATAAAATAAAATAAGCAGCATATGCTGTGGTCAGCTAAGAGCTGCTGTATGTAGTTCTGCTATAGAGAAGTATGCTGTATGTGGTACTAACCAGCTGCATCTTTTCTGATTTGCTGAGGGTAGGTCCATCCTAATGACAGTGTTCACACCTCCAGGTATGATCCCCCTGTTACTGTCTCCCTACAAGGATAACAAAACCTTGTCTGGTTATATTACCTTGCTGTCTATGGTGGGACCTCCTTGTGGCTGACTGCTTAGCTGTTGTGGAACATGCCTTTGGCTTGGCATGGCATAGTACATTACAAACATGCTTTCAACATTGCTATAAAGTATGATTGCACCCCCCCAATGGTATTTATATCATAGAACTTTGTCTGGCACATATGGTCCTATAAAGGGATGAGTGGCCTCTCTCTCCAGCAGGTGGTAGCCACTTGTCCCGAGTATCGAGGGCATCATATTCATTAGGATTGAAACTGTCCAGCATCAGCTGTCCACCTCAACCTCATGCGAACACATGACACAGATAATGAAAGATTGTATACTTCTGTGACTTGCAAGATGATAGGTATAGGCAAAGTGGTATGCTAATATACTATACCATACTAAAGTCAAGCAGACAACTATGGGCACATGCCATACTTAGTGGCTTGGGAGACTGGTGTGAGAATACAGACATCAGGTGCACTTGCCATAGAGTGACACACACACACTCTCTGGAGGGCTACTCCTTTTTTTTTTTTTTATAAACTACAAGTGTGTATAGGGTAGGTGGTCATCCTTTCTGGCAGCCTATTTACTTATTTCTTTACAATTTTTGACCATGTTATTCCCATTAGGGCAATGACATCTTTTCGATTGAGACCCAAGGTGATATTCATACTGACTAAGGAAAATTTAGCCAGGAAGCTGCTGAATTTCGTCTATTATATTTGACAGGTAAGGTGGGGACTTTTATATCCACCTGAGCAACCACCAATAAAACATAATTTAACACCTATGGAAACATCAGAGATGTGGCTGTATCCTAGTATAGTAGGAGTGGGACTATACATGCATAGGAATAAGAATGCTGTATCCAGCATGACATGCCACTTTCTAAAATACACAGATAATATCCTAACCATAAGTACAGGCAGCCATGTACAGGAACTAGTAGTCAAGTACCTTGTTATCAGTCTAATCGGAGTACCATTTTTACATACAGGCATATATATTATATCCATAATATGACTTCCTATTCATGGCTGCACATCCTTTGGAAAGTATCAAAAAGCTTACTAGCACATCACATCTGCTGACTGATCTTGAGTGTCATTCACATGTCAGATAACAGTGCAAAGGTATAGCATCAGGCACCCCAGTGAGTATGCACAGAAGAGTACCATGGGTCTAGAAGGTGCTGCTGTTCTTCTTAATACTACTGCCAAGCTATCCAGTATAGCTTCCCAAATCTGTGAAACTTAGCATACAAAGTTGTGGCATGTCCTAAAACAAGACTAATATACAGGTCTTTGCGCAAGTAAACATATTATGCAAGATTGTAAGAATGTCTTTGAATTGCTTTATTTTTCTAACACTTATCTGTGATCTAAATTGCATCTTGTTGTTGATGCTTGCTTCTGTTATCTTGGGGTTTTGAACTTGTGCTAGAGCCCTGCACTAGTACACGTTTTTCACCATTCGGTAGTCACAAGTTGCACTACCTGCAATTCAGAAATCACACAAATGTGATTCATGGGCTACCATTTTATACAATCTGAAAGTACTATGATTGTCTGAGGATATTCATAAGGTTTGGTGGGTGCTGCTAATGCTTGCTGGATACAGCCCACATAATGAACTCAGGAGTGCAAGACAGAGCTGTATCTTCTTCACAGCATTTCCAGGAACAGATACGAGGTCCCACTGACGACCTACTCAGAAAACATGGCTGCTATATTTGCCTTCAGCTACATTCATTACCAAAACAGGGAAAAAGTGCAGGCATCAATAAGATGACTTGAGACTCCACAACTCTGACTATCTCTGTGTATGGGAAGCAAATGTTAGACAACAATATTTCAAATTGTATTGCAAGTGGATAATGACATATTTTTTCCTGTTTTATGTTTGTCACTGCTGTTGCTACTGAAAGGTATTTATCATGGTCAGCATGGCAGATATGTGTGGTTTGTTGTGTTGTGATTCAGTGTCAGATGGAGGTGGTAGTGGCACTTAGTGTAATATGACAATCAAATTTATTGTGAGTTTCTGCTGGGCCAATTATGGTTATTGGTTATATTGCACCATCTCAGGGTGTCTGCATACTTCCTGGTGTGTCCTGTGCATAGGAGGGTCATATTTCAGCGCAAGTATGTTACTGTATGCATGAGGGATGCACAGATAATTGCTGTGTGTCATTCAGCTAATGGATCATAGGTATGGAACTTTGATTTATAGATGTTCTGACATCACATCTTAAGAATAAATAATAAGAATTCTGTGCTTTGAACCTTTCTATTTCATCATGAGCATAATGACATAGTAGTCATCCTATCTTCCATAGGAGACTAGGATTTAGTGCAGGTGAAAGATATGCTCAGCATGCATCTCATCCGTGGCGCACCACTGCTGATGGTATATCTGAGAGGGGTAAGGATGATGAGGCTAGGAAAGCCTCACTGGGGTTGGGGTGGGGGTCAGGGTGTCCTGGCTGCTTCCTGGTAGGTAAGCTGGCAAAACTGTCCATTGTGGCCCAGCCAAAGCTGGAGCACATGGTAGATGATGCATTATCAGGAGCAGTGGGCAGATATATGATATATAGCCCATATGGACAGCCTATTGGAGTGTATAGCAGGTTTGATGACTCAGCCACCACTGACCATTAGACAGTGAGGGAACCAGACAATCTCCTCCATCATCTGGTACTGGATCAGAGTAATGCTTCTTCAGGTAGATGTGCCACCTTCAACTCCCATACCTTGTGCATTGTCCAGCCCTTCCAGTCATCATTTGTCTGCTGTGTGTTTACCCCGTCCATCCCACATCCTACCATGCTAGTGTGTAAATATCTGCACCTGTTTGTCTGTCTGTGCTGTTCAGTGTGTGTCTCTACCTGTTCATACCATTTTTGCAGTTATGCTTTTCCTCCTCTCTATATAAAGCAAAAAATGGGGCCTTACCCCCACAAAAAATAAAAATAAAAAAAAATGTTTCCCCGCCTAATCCCATCTTACACACTTCTGTATCTTTCCCCATGCACCCCCCTGCTTGGTACATTCCCCTTTTTCCTTCATTCTTATATAGCCCTTCCCTCCCTTTTTGTGCACCTGACAAGACACCACAGTGCAGCTGAAAATACTACATGGCTATACAGTATTATGTTGATCTTCCTTTTGTCCTGATGGTGGATACACTAGGACTTGACACATAAACTATATGTGAACTTTTAACCATTTGAAATGCTGGGACCCACTAGAGCAAGTCCAGAAACATGAAGTCTGAATGGCCGAAAACATGGGCTTATGTACACCAAATCCAGCATTTCTAGTTCCTGTAATATTAACTTTCCTCTGAGGTATGTTGATCTCAGAGTTGGTATACATACGCTTGGGGGTGGAGTGTGTTTGGTTGTGGCTTGCCTCCCTGCAAAAAAAGAAATTTAACAGACAACAGCATTGCTTAAGAATCACTCTTCTCTTGGATATATGATCTTTTTTCTTAGCATGTTGGCCTTCAGTGATATGAGTACTGGCATTTCAATAGGAATCCATATGAACTGCTTTATTGCAATGTATAACAGTCTGTGAGGTCACATTTTCATTCCTCTTGAAGTTTATAAATAGCAGTGTGTGGACCCTATATGGATTCTGCCTTGCAAATATTTCCCTATAGGATGTATCTCCTTACATATTTGCTATACTGTTAAGCTGTGCAACAGGGCATAGTGCAAACTTTGCAAGACCTGCACAGAAGTCCTGCGCATTTTTATGTATCCTGTCCTGAACTCAGTCATGGCATCTGATGAGAAGATGAGAAAAAGGGAGTGGCCCTAGGACAGAGACTTGAAGTATTCCACATGATGGTATGTGGCCCTAGGACAGAGACTTGAAGTGTTCCACATGATGGTATGTGGCCCTAGGACAGAGACTTGAAGTGTTCCACATGATGGCATGAAATGTTGAGGATAGGAGTCCACATACTCTCACCTGTTGGGTTTTATCTTGTAATCAGTTGTGGACTCCGATTATTATTATGACTACATCATGATGTCATAGTGGGGCAATGGGTAGGATTCTTTGCTCACAGTAAGAGGTTCTCTGGTTTTATTCTCAGCTAGGATGCCTTCTTTGTGGACTCTGTATGATCACCTGCTGTTCACATGGGTTTTCTCCAGGTGCTCATGTTTTCTCCCGCATTCCAGAGACATGCAGGAGGAGGATTGAACATTTTAAATTGGCCATAAGTGTGGGTGCATAGTATGGAAGAATGATCATGGAAGGGATAGCCACCTGCAGGTATGAACATCAGTTGTAGGTGTGATGTGACACCCTGATCCCATGTATAGAGTGGGAAAAGAAGGATTGATGCTGATGCAGATTATTATATTATGATCTTATCTGCCTTCAGATCCTTGAGTTCATGTATAATGTGGGGTGCAGTACTGAATGCTTTATCCAAATTGAGGTAAGCTGCAGAGGTACATAAACCTTCATCCAGTGCAGTGGTCACACTCTCAAAGACATTTACTAGGTTGGGCATACAAGGTCTACCTTTGATAAAACCAGGGCATGGGGCAATATTTCTTGTATCGTGTAAATAAGTTTAGTAGTGGATTTCTCCATCTGTTTGTAAAATACACCTTTGAGGCTGATTTTTTCATTAATTATTAGGGTTTGTGGAAGAGCTTAATGTTTGGATTGGGACTGCAGTTACCTGCTGTCAGCTGTCAGGATGTAACTAGTTTTAAAGCTCTGTCAAGAAGGTCTGTAAGGTTATATAGGGGTATACAAGGCTAAAAGTAGGCTTCATCTTATTTGGTTTCATAGAACTGGTATTTTTGACTGTACTGATAGAAGAGCTGACCAGTTTGAATACAGTTTTAGTAAAATCATGCCATCAGGTGGAAAAATGGAGGGGGTCATGCTCTGTGGCCTGAAACGTGCCCAGTATCTGAATGTTAGTGTGTTAACTATACCTGCTGAGTTTTTTTACGTTGATGCAATTTTATTCCAGCATACTGCATTCATATTTGTTATTGTTAGAGAAAATCCTATTTTTGAAGTTCAGTTTTATTCTTCTAACTAAAGTTTTTATCATTTGCATCTCTGTTGAAGCCATTTTTGGATCATATCTCCTATGTGACTCCAGTTATTAACAGACCACCATTATCTAGTCAACTAAGTTTAAATAAATAAGTCTGTCATGCATAATAAAAATGAAACTGTCAAAGTCAAACCTTTACTGTGGTCATGCTGGAATTGGATTTGTTCTCTAACATCATGTTTGGCTCTTTTAAATTAAATGGCAAGTGCTTATTACTACACAGGTTACAGCTGAACCCCCCCCCCCACCGGTCATGAGGAACAAAGATGGGTGTTAAGGAATTACATCATTGACTTATTTTCTTAGGATGGACTTATGATTAAAAGCAGGAGGAAGATATTACCACTATAGTCAGCTACAATCACTGGCAACAGAACAAACAGATATAGGGATAGAAAGAGGGTGGAATTGTTGAAAGGCAAGTATAGACATTAATCTCAATGCAAAACATACCAAATTGCAAAATCTCCAAAAAAAAAATATTAAAACCTACAACTGCTGAAACCAAAAGCCACAAACTCACAATCCTAAAAACTAAAAACACAAACCATCCACACACCAAAATAATGTCATCATAAAACGGACACACACACACACACACACACACACACACACACACACACACACACACACACACACACACACACACACACACACACACACACACACACACATCAACCAGTTGTATTCTGCAGTCAGTTTAACTAAAAAAAAAATTAAAAAGATCCTAGCATTGCCATCAGACATAATTAGTCTGTAAATTGGTACAGCAGAGTATCATTAGGAAAGGGTTAATTGGAAGGTGAGGTACAGGGCTGGGATTAGGGACAGGAGCAGGGAAAGGATTGTGAACTGCTTCCTCACAGATATACCTGTTTGTTTTTTCTATACAACTTTTTATATCTGAAAAAATGGAGTAATCCAGTCATGCTCAACCCTTTTCTAATTCTTCTAATACTGTCTGAATTACAGATATAGCAAAATGGCCGTTGTTTATATAATAGTCCCATCAACGATAGTATTACTCAGCTCAGACATCTTAGTGCAGAATCACTATTTAAGCAGAAGATTTGTATACTTACTATCTGAATTTTATTTACTCTTTTATATTATAGGTATTTGATATTTTAATATTTTTAATATTTGAATTTAGAATAGTTACAAGCAGCAGAGGATGCATCATTTTGTGTCACTTATAAGATCTTTGCAGCTACATATTTTTATGCAGAATTAGCAGCACTTTATACTACATTACAAGACTAGTTTGTATATAAAGACTGAAGTATGGTGTTAGTGGCAAATTTTGCTTTCAGTTTCTTTTTTGTGCTTTTTTGCCCCTCTTGCCCACTGATCATGAATCCTCCTATACCTAATGTCCTATTTACTCCCTCATCATCAAGGACAAAAGTCAACTGAGAGGAGGTGTAATGTAAGTAGCCATCAGTTTTTTTTTCCATTTTTATTATTTTTCCCCTGCAATCCCTCACATTTCAGCACTGCTAAGGGAGGTGGGGCATGCAGTGGGTTGACAGTGCTGGACAGTCCTCACTTCTGCAAGGGATGCATGTCAGCGAGTGACCCTGTTCACCAACCTTGAGGCCTGACAGGTATTTTCCCTTATCTTTAATAGTGGAAATCTTGCCGTTCCCTATTTGGTCTAATGCATGACAACCTCCTGACTTTGAGGGGGCATAAGCAGGCCACCCCCCCCCCTTTTCTGGCTGCTTCAGTGTCACAAATAGTAATAGAACCCTGGCACCTGGGTCACAGTCAGGTCTCCATCCTTGTATCATACATCCAGACTGAGATATTACTTTCTCCACTGAGGTAAATAAACCTTTCATAACTTACCAGAGATTATCTAATTTTCATCTCATATATGCTTCATGGATATGAGGAAATATCTGTAAATGTTTTCTGTAACTGATAGTTGCCAGCTATTTATACTTTACCTGGAGGCAACACTGTATAGTTATTTAACTCAGCCATGTCTGTCTGTACGTCTATGTATTTATCTTTCTATCCACAGATACTTGCAGATGTAACAGTCATATTCCATCTTTGTTTATTCTGATATCCAAAAAGAGAACACACTGAAAGGATTAACTATATTAGGTAATTCACAAGAGCTAAACTGCAATTATTTGGTAAGCATTAAGAATGAGGAAACAATGATATATTGTCTTGATTGCTTAATCACTGTGCAGTCCATAGCAAACTTACCCAATGTACTAAAGTACACACTGCCTCTGTTTCAGCTGTGCTATACCTAGGAAGTTATCATGCACTATAAAAATGTTACATATTTAAGCAATCTTCAGCGGCAGACACAATAGTTGAGGAAAAGTGGTATGAAATGGGAATATTGAACTGTCCCTAAAGTAGTACAATGTGCCTTAATCCTGAAATCATTAATGACTACTGCAATAAAATGGAAGAAAGAGAACAGGCACATAAAGAAACAGCATGGCATGTGAATAATTACTTATCATGTCATGTTGCCAGCAGTGTTATCAGCAAACAAGTAGCAGCAACATTAATTTAAAACTTAATAAACACAGCAGCCTGTTTCAGGATATTCTGTAAATATTTTACTGATAGCAAATGACATATCTGATTAGTATAGTAGAACACATATACTTGATACCTGCAAATGTAATAATGTAATATTTTGTTGCAATGCCTGAGTGGAGTACTGTGTTGAATTTTTGTGTATTATTATATATTCTTCCTATGAAATGCTGGCATCCCAGGACCTCTGAATTCCATACTCCATTTAGGAATATGATTATGGTTAATATGCAGTTTTAACTTGAGTACACTTACCTTTGACAACAGGTTGTTATTAATTTCTTGGTTGCCACCTTATAATTAGATAAATTCTTTTAAAATAGTGCCTGCTTTGCATTTTGGTACATGGATACATTATAAATTCCAAAAAGCTCAAACAGTTTTGTTGAAATAATTTTGGTGAGCCTTTCATTTAGTCCTACAAGCTAATACATTTTGATGGAATTGCTGAGGATTAAGATAAGCAGAAAGAGCTGACAACAACCTTTTTTGGCACAGTATAAGTATTTAAAAAATGAACATCCATGCTTATTTTAAATGACTTCTGAGCTCCGTGGTGCAGAGATCAAAATAAACTACACATTATCTGCTTGCACACCTCACCTGGGGCTTTGTTATTGATAAGTCTGTCATCCCTTCTAATATTGGAGGATAATGACCACTGATGATTAGGCCACTCTTGAACTATTAACTACATTTCTTATCCCTTTACAAGAGCTCCTTAATCATCCAGAAAACAAAGGCAGCCTTCTGTGCATTTTGGGCCTAACTCACAGAGCTGAATCCTTCAACATGAAAGACATGACTGTTACACTTATAGAAGTCTACAATGTCAGCAAAGAGGTAAAGGTCAACGGTCATACACTGGTGCTATCCTGAATGAATGATCTCTGAAACAGGCTTGTGTTGACAGAGGCTTGCAGTGAAATTACAGAAAATTGGCTGTTTTGTCAACATTTCATTGGAAGATTTACAGAAAAATGAACTCTGTTTCAGACAGGTAAAGGGCCTCAGTTAGGCCAGAATTGACTAACAACTTTTTATTCATGAATGTGAAAAAGTGATACTTTATATCATCTCTCTGAGTGATTGTTAAGTGATAGAAGAAAATTGTGAATCACAGCATAATCCTGTTGTTTCCACTTCTTCTGCTATGCCGTTGTATAGCACGTCAATATTAAAATGCTCTTTTAAATTACAGTATGACTTTATCATTTAAAATAAGTTATCAGTGAAACATGATACCAAAACAGGGTAATATACATTCTTCATTTTATTAAAACTTAATTGTATAACATTATTATGCCTTTACTAAAAGAAGGAAGACATATATTGCATAAGCTGTTAATCCACAGTTGAACTGTACACAGTACTTTATTATTACTTCTGCTAAGATATTTGCCTTGGGCATATTGAGATACAATGACAAAAATTCCTTCTGTTGTTTAGATTTTTTCCAGAATAACATGGATAATAAGTCACAAATTCAAACATGCATAATGAAAGGCATTTCATATTAGCCATTTAAACTTTACTGTTAAGTTTTACTGACAAAGGCCTTCACAGTTGCAGGTTTTCAAAGAAAATGTATCATAATGTAAATGTAAAAGATGCTTCATTCTGGCGAGACAAATATGACAATGCCGAACAGTTCTGGGAATCATTGTCTTTGATATACATATTATTTCTTACTGTTTCAATATTGATTGATAAAGCTATTTGACCTGTTTATGACATTTGGCCAGCTTTTGGCACGCTTCACTTTGTAGTAATTGTCAAGGATTTATAAAAAGATCAGAACACATTTTTTTTCTCTGTCTTTGTTAACACCAGCTGTAACAATCCACTATAAATATTGGATGATTTTAGCCATGTATATTGTCTTGCATTTAAATTGCCATCTTATATCCATGTCTTCTGATATTATTTATTGTTGATTACACACATATACACACACACATGTGTGTGTATAAATATATATATATATATATATATATATATATATATATATATATATATATATATATATATATATATATATATATACATACACACACACACACACACACACACACACACACACACATATATATATATATATATATATATATATATATATATATATATATATATATATATATATATATATATATATATGGGTCTAATGTATAACTTCAAAAATACACTTCTTCAAAATTATACAGCAGACTCTGGGTTACATGAAAGTGCACTTACTCGAAAGTACACTTCCGCGAACACTGCTTCTGTGAACATATCGCACCACAGTGGAGGACAGTAGGAAAACGTTCTATGTCATCCACTATGGTGCAATAGTCACAGACCTTAGGGTTAGGGCACGGGTCATGGTAAGGGGATAGCTAGTAGGGCTATCCCCTTACCATGACCCGAGCCCTAACCCTAAGGTCCATGACTACTACACTAAACTAAAATACACAAGCTCAAAGACGAACTAACCCCTCACCTAAACACACCGTTCAAACTCAGCCTCTCCACAGGCTACGTACCCATAGAGTGGCGCAGAGCAGTGGTTATTCCACTCCACAAAGGTGGCGCCACAACAGACCCCGGGAACTATCGCCCTATAAGCCTGACTAGCTTGGTCTGCAAGGCTGTGGAGCGCATCATCATGGAACTCATTAACAGAGACATTGGGAACCTCCAAACACTGGACCCTACCCAGTTCGGCTTTGTTAAGGGCAGATCATGCCTCCTGAACCTGGTGGACTTCTTTGAGACAGTTACCAAGGCTATAGAAGAGGGAAAGGTGGTACACACAGCCTACCTAGACCTCGCAAAGGCCTTTGACACCATTCCCCATTCTGGTATTATAGACAAGCTCACCAGCCTAAACATAAACCCCTACGTCACAAGATGGGTTGCCAACTGACTCATGGACAGAACCCACATGGTGAGAGTTGCGGGAGCTAGGTCCGACTCTAAATCGGTTACAAGTGGAGTCCCCCAGGGCTCAGTCCTAGGACCCCTCCTGTTTGGCATATACTTCTCAGAGGTACAGGCAAGCACAGGAGGACTACGGCTGACCAAGTTCACAGACGACTGAAAACTAGGGGCTATAATTGACTCTCCAGCTGACACAGACATCCTCCAAAAGGGTCTCACTGAGACGGATACCTGGTGTCAAAATCATGGCCTCAAGCTAAATGCCAAAAAGTGCATAGCCATCCCCTTTGGATAAAACAAAGTACCCACAAACTATCACATAGGTGGTAGTCCCCTAAATACAGAAGACATAATAAGGGATCTTGGGACCCAAGTAGATAGTAATCTCAACTTTGATAATCACATTGCCAGAGTGGTTAGAAAATCCTTCTATGTGGCCCACCTAATCACAAAGGGGTTCGCATCTAGATCAAAAGAGGTCATTGTACCCCTCTACTCATCACTCATCAGACCCATCATAGAATACAGTGCCTCATTTGGGATGTACCTTACAAGACACCTGCAACAGCTGGAAAGACCACAGAAGTACCTCACCCAGAGGATCACTGGTCTCAAACAGATGCCCTATGCAGCTCAACTGAAGAAATTACAGCTGTACTTGGTTGCATACTGCCTACTCAGAGGTAATCTCTGCCTGACATACAAGGCCATGTCCAACCCAGAATTGATGGACATGCTCCACCTAAAGAAAACCTTATCCTCACAAGCCACACGCTCTAGGGATCTAAACCTCACCACAACAATAAATAGGACATGCTGGAGGGATAGATTCCTGTCCCAGAGACTTTCCATGCTTTGGAACAAGATCCCAATCTATATCAGGCAGAGCTCCTCGCTAACACTCTTCAAAAGTAATCTTGACGAGTGGATGGGAAACAGAAAGTTTACCTCAGGTGTCACTTCAGTGGCTCTGCTGGACAGAGGCACAGGGAACTAATCTATGTGGGCGGCAAAGCCAACACATTCTGGCTAGGCTTATAAATGCCTTCGGGCAGATAGCCTAGTACCTACCTATGAACCTATGTAAATAAATGAGTAATAATGCTCTTAAATACTTAATTAAACAAAACTATGCTATGTAAATAAATGAGTAATAATGCTCTTAAATACTTAACTAAACAAAACTATGCTATGTACCACGACTTACTGAAGTTGGCTAAGTTATACAAAGAAAATACTACACGCTTTTCTCCTACTGTGAAGACTTTGGTGTAAAACATAATCCGTGAGATTCTTTTAACACCTTCACTAAGTGTACTGTTGTGAGTGAACAGACAACACAAGCATAACTCATATCTTCTTCCTCCTAATTTTAGTTTTCCTACTAATTTTCTTGCAGCCTTAAATGTCAAGGGAGATTCTTAAAGGTTATCACAACGTGCAGACTATATGTACACTTAGTGGGATCTTTCTGAGTGACTAGAAAGCACAACAAATTTGGGAGGGATGTTCTTGAATACAGATCATGTACACTTGGTGTACACTTAGTGTAGTGTAGGTGTTAATGAATCAGGCCCTGTATCTCACCATGGTTCAGTAAACTAACAAGTAACCTATACACAGTAAAATCACTCATGTTATGATTATCATAATGTGCTTCAGTGGAATACAAAATGCTGTTACTATAATGTTAAAAATTAAATTTTTTTTCCATTTTATGTCAGAAAAAACAACATGTTGTCAAGCCTCATCTCTGTTCATGTTGATTACGTATGCATGTGCTACTGTTTGTATTTGTAAGGTCTAACTTTTGATAACACTTTAGCTAATTCACTATACATTTATTTCAGAATTTGCTAAAATAAATGACATTTAAGGAATAATTTTGACACAGAACAAACATGGATTAATACATCTTTCTTACTTTCCATTTCAAGCTCCATATGGATTGGAGTGTTGGGTTTTGCTGGGAATGGAAAGGAGGAAGAAGGCATAAAGGACTTAACTGCTCTGTGGTCTGCAGTGTTGGTTTCAGTACTCAGAAGTACACGATTCTGAAGATTAAGCAGCAGGCTTGGATACTGGAGGAGCTGCTTAATGGGAAGAAAGGAATGAGTTTAGTTTTAATTTTTTTTACTTATTTGTTAGTTATTTGAGTAAATAATGTAGCCCATCTTGAACCCTTTTAGCCATTTCCTAAGTGACATGGGCAAGAGTAATGTAAAATACATGGACACTTTAGGATAGCCAATCAATCAGCAGTCGTTTGAGATATGAGGCAGGGGGATTAGAGTACCCAGAGAAAACCCATGCAGACATGGAGAGAACAATATGAACTGCATTCAGGCAGTGACCAGAGATCATAATTGAACCCTGCTTCCTGGAGGCATGAAGCAGTGATCTGAGCCACAGAACCAGCACCTTCTAATAAATGCTGGGTTATTACTGTTTTTTTTTTTTTTTTTTTTTTATCAATTAGGAAGATGTTGATTTCTGCCAGGCTATGGCTCATTGCTGGAGGCAGAGATTTCTACCTCAGCAGACAGAGAAATTAAGGGGACTGACAGGAAGACCATCTGTAGTGGGGGATGTAAATCACATGATCTATTATCTATTTGACAAAGCCACTAATTCACCTCTTTGAATGATCGCTGTTCAACACCCACCTAGTAGGAAAAGCATATAAAGTGAATGCAGGAAGTGTAAGAGAGTAGGGGTAAGGCAGACCAAAAATGGAAAATCCCCATCTTCTATTACCATATCATAACCGTATCTAATTTCTACTTCCTCTACATTTCTTTGCAGACTGAGGAGTGACACATCAGGCATGTTATTCAGTAGATGGAAGACAGTATTACCTAAAATAAAAATAAAGAAAAAAATTTCCTTCAATGTTTAGGCATTCTGCTATGCCACATTCACTCTGCTCCTAATTGCAAATAACGTTTTGCCCTGAATTCAGCTGTGCATCCCAAATTTAGTGCAAATTAGTCTCCTGTTGCCTCAGCTAGAGGCTGACACTTCTTCCTTAGGTGGTTAGAAGGTTTTCAAGTTCTCTGACTAGTCATTTTATTCTACTTAGCCTGAGTGGCGTGTGCATCTATGTGTGTATAACATAACTTGTAGCATAATATTACATAGCGTGATATAATGTAACAATATTATATTACATACACAATATAATATGATATGGCATAAGAGAACATAACATAAACATAAGGAAATGAGAAAAACTAGCCATCAGGAGGCTCTGAGCCTATGTGGTCTGTGTAATTCTTGCAGTTAACCTAAGGCAGCTGTTCTACATTCAGTCCCATCTCTTTAGTAATCTCAAGCTGTCCAAAGCTGATATAAAAGCTTTAGCTCTTGCAGCCTTTACAAACCATTCCAATAACTGCTTTCACTTGTTAACCATTGCTTTCTTGTGTAAATATTAAACTCTGCTCCCTTGATTTGTGGTTATACTTCTAGTTGTCAGTTCTGCTGTTATCCTTTTGCATTTCCTTGATAGTACCTTATATGTCCATATCCCTTTATTATTTTCTTTTCTAGTGAAAAAGTCTGAGCTCTTGCAGCTTCTCTTCAGAGTTATACCCCCTGCTCAACACAGCATCATAGTCACATTTACCTAGACCCTGTCGACTTTTATGACCTCCCATTTCCTGTGAGACCTCCGGAACTGCTCATACCACTCCAAGTATGACCTGAAGAATGGTATACTGCTCTCGTATATGGCTGTGTTTAACACACACACTGCTCAGATGCAGTTACTAGCTGAATATCCATTTGTGTATTTGAGTGTTAGAGACTCACTTAAATGGACTTGATCTCTAAATATATTTGTTTTCAGATAGCTATGACCTTGGAGGCAGTATATTTAGAGATCTACATTGTGTCCCAGTGATGGGGGGAGGGGGTGCTGGGGCAACTAATTTTTGTTAATGTGATGATGTTCGAGACTATGACCAGTTTTGACCATTTTTATGGGACATAAGCAAATGGTGCCTGAGCTAGTAAATTTGATCCATTTTACATTTATTCAATCCCTGATCAAACCATTGACTTTCATATGAATGGAAAAGGAATTCTTAATTACTGGAAGATAATCAATCAATCAATAAAATGTTGCCCTGATGCACATACATCTGCAACTTAACTCTGAGGTCACACAGGCTCAAGAAAAAGGGCAGATGCTTGTACTTATTTTATGCAATCTTCTTTGTTATAACAAATGGTAATCTTCAGATGGCTGAGCTCTCATCTTCATTTATTTTAAAACTGGCCAGTTAATCATCAGCTAAACATATGTTAACCCATTTTATCACCTTCTTATCTGTGAATTCTGTCTACCAATATGATTCCCAAAATTTAGATTTTCTTTTGCTGCTATCCTTTTACTTTGTGCCCAAATAATTTATGTTTTCCATAACAAAACTTCCATATCTTTTCTCTTTATCATTTTTTGCCTACTCCTCAGACTGCATATTTAGAGCACGCTCCCTGTTTGATATTGCTAAGATGCTACCTAAAGTATAGGGATGGGATAACGTGTAGCTGCCACATATTTAGGTATCCTGCAGTCCACTTAGATGTCTGTTTTTGACATGTTCCGTTGACTATCATAATCATAACAAACAATCAGTTTAGTGTTTCATCCCATATATGAGATCAGTGCGGAACAGAAGCTCAACCACTACAGAATAAAATTTTTCACTTTCTAACCCTATAATAGCACTTTACTGCTATTATCTTCTGCTCCAAATGACATAATGAGTTCTGTACTCATCTATAAGGCTTCCTTTCCACATTGTGGACAGTGCATATTGATCCAGACAGATGTAACTTTCTTCTGTCCATTTCCTAGTAAACCATTCATAGAACTGGAAAACATTAGTTTGAAAGGATCTTCTTGCAGCAAATCTGTCTATGCTGGGAATCATTAAGTAACTCATTTTTATCCTAGAATCATGAAAATCTTCATTTTAGATGCACTTTCATTATCTTGTACACTAGTGAATTAAGCTCACTTGTTTGCATTGCAGGTTTCTGGGCTATCATTTGCGAAGCCTTTATAGACTGTTACCACTATCACTTTCCTCTTGTCTCCTCAGACTAACTCACCCATAGAACCTGTTGAATAGCTCTGTCAGGGGTTTTATTAAAATCCCAGCAGCTCTTTGTGGGATCCTTCCTAGGAGTTTTAGAGTTTCTTATTGTCTTATCCATCTCTTCCACTGGTATTTCCCATCTGTCTATTATTCCCTTGCTCCTGTCCTAATTTCCTTGATTACTGATATTGTTTCTGCTTTTTAATTTTTAATTAAGCAATGTTGCAAAATATTAGTCAAAATGCCCACCTATTCTTTATCCTTCAGGGTTTTTCTTAGCAAAGCATTTCCTTACATACACGAAGACACCATATTTCTTTCTTAATGTGTGTTTGTTTCCAAAATTTAGCTGTTTCTCCTTTTCCACTTTTCATGTGCTTTGTATTCTTGCCTCCCTATTTTGTCCATCATGTGACCTTACCGATGAATCTTATACTCTTTCCAGCAGTCCCTGTATCTTTTCCTATTATGGGTGCCCTCACCTTCTTAAGAGACCATACTAGTTTTCTTTTTCTTTGCACCTTCGTAGTTTTTAACTTTTTTAACTCTGTTTTTTTTTTTTTTTTGAAATCCTGAAAGCCATCCCCTCCTTTGATGTTCTGCCACCTTCTTCAAGCTCCATTTCTAAATTAATCTATGTTTTTTTTTTCATAGGACTCTCCTTTGTAGCGACCAGAACATGGTCTCTGTGAACCCTTCCAACATCTGAATGTCCAAAGTAAACAACACTGTAGGGTAGACAATACTATCCTTTAGAGCTTTGACTTGTTAATCCTTCCTAATTTCAGGTGATACATTTTTCTCAAACTTTTCTAAGTCTCATACCATTGATTCTTTCTGTCTACCTCAGGCGATAGGAAATGCCAGTCCACCTTTGGTAGATTGAGGTCTCTAACATAGCCAACCAATTCTTTCATTTTCACATCTTTTTTTTTTCTTGACTTTGTCAACATCCTTCATATTTCAGTAACATTTCAACTGAATTTATTGCAAGATGCTTCTGGCTCCTTGCCCTTTTCACTGTACAACTGTAAATCTGATTACATCCCTCTTCTTACACCTTGATCCAGTTCCCCATTTCACTCACCTCCTACTTCACCCTTCCCTTAGGCATGCTGCCACCCATCCTTCCTACCCTGCCTTTCCTAATAGTGTAGGTGTGTGTTTGTGTGGTGTTGTGTTGTGTTTTGGTGTTTTGTTACGTGGGTGTTATGATGTGTGTGTTTTGTGTTGTATTCTGTGTGTTCGCTGTTGTGAGTTCATGTTTTTGAGGTGTCGGTGTTTTGATGGTTTCAACTTTATATGCTTGAAATACAGAAATTCGATATTTCAGCAATTCGAGTATATGAAATGAAACCGTATTTATATATATATATAGATATATATATATATATATATATATATATATATATAGATATATATATATATATTTATCTGTATAGGTCTACTTCAAGTAAATGAAAGACCACTTACCCAAAGATGACCTTACTGAGACGAGTTGTCTAAAACCTGAGTTTAACGAATAATCGTATTGCCGAAACTTTTCTCATGATAAGTATCCAGTTGGCCAACATGAGGAAATTTGCCCTCTTCCCCACTGTAGTGCAATCCCAGAGTTAGTATATTTAGTTAGGGTGGGTGTGGGGAGTGCAGTCCCCCACCTGGGTGAGTTGGAGATAGTGTGGTGTGTTTGTGTGTAAAATGTTGGTCAACTTGATACTTCCAGTGAGAAAAGTTTCGGCAATATGATCGTTTATTAAATTCAGGTTTCGGATGTTTTGTCTCAGTCATTTTGTCTTCGAGTAAGTGGTCTTTCATTCTTTTATTTATTTGAAGCAGACCCATATATATATATATATATATATATATATATATATATATATGTGTGTGTGTGTATACATATATATATATATATATACACACACACACACACACACACACACACACATATGTTACGTTACATTTGAGAAGGATATAAGGATATGTCCTGGACAATGAGTAATGGATATTGAGAGGGTTGTGCCACTGTACAGTGAGTGACCACAGTGTTACATTATAGGCGGGGGAAGGAAGGGTCACTTGATGACAAACAGCACTGTATTTTTCTCAGTTCAGAAAGATGGGGTAGCCTTTAGCACTACACATATAAATAACTAGATGTCATGGGCTAACATAGGTATAAGCATTATTTTAACATAACATGGGGTGAGGGGAGGGGAGGATATACACATACAGCCTATGTAAAATTTTCTGAACATTAAATTTAAAATGATTTGGTTGAATGCTGCAAAGAGTTGTAGTAACTGCACGGTGATGTATTTTATCACTTTAAGTGAATGGATGTGCTTCATTCACTGGTGTTCTTACCAAGATCTGCAGTTAGTGGGGTAAGGACATTTTTCCATCTCTCCACTGTTGTGTCATGTCAGAGATGATATATAGATAGTTTAGAAGGGGCTATTGGTTATAGCAAGGCTTGCCCCCTAGAAAAACATCTAGACATGAAAAACTGAATGCAAAATAAAGCAAGCTGCCAACAGTCCAAATAGTAAACATAAACATAAATGAAAAAATATGGGTTGTGGGGAATGAATACTCTGGCCTAAAATGCCAAATTTCATAACAATTGCATCTTTTTCCAATACTTGCACAGTCCAGATTTGGGATTTGTCCCCTGAAAAAAAATGGAACATCACTGTCCGTGATACAAACTGAGATCTAGCTGCACTCTGTCCATTTTTCTTTTCTTAAGTTATCCCAATGTTTGCTATTGACCTCAATGGTTGCAGTAAATGCCTAAGTTACTACTAGAAAATGCCTTTAACTAGTTGGCACAGATATTTTTTTGAGTGTTTCATGGGTAGCCTTTTTGGATAGTTTATTTAAGAGGAATTTTTTTTTACTTTAATTAATTTAATTAAATTTAATATAGCTGAGTCTGCAGACTATAGAAATGAGGGCTAGATTAGATGATAGGAGGTAAAGCCTAAAGACTGATGGTTATCAAGCTCTGTGCTACTGGCAACCCATGATTAAACAGAGGCACTGGGACTGGTGGGACTGGACAGTGAATGAAGGGAATGAGTGTTCAATGCTGGTTCCACCATCCTGTGGTATAGGAGGCTGTATAGACGTGCTACAGTAGCAGCATTAAGTGTCTAGAGAGTTCCACTGTATACCACCTTGTCAAGAGGTTTGATATGCATTTCCCAGTAACAGTGACTGTAGACCTTGCAAGGCTATTATGGGGTGATAGTGGATTAGGGCACACTCTCTGACATCAGAGTGATCTGGCACCAGTGTCTCAGTATCCTTACTGGCTCCAGATTTGGTTTGGGTTGAGCTCATAGGAGGCAGAGGCAGATCTGGGAGATCCAATGAATAATAAGATCTGGTTTTAGGTGATGGTCAGATAGGGGAAGGGGGAGAAAAAAGAAACTTAAAGGGAGTAAGATGGGTGCTCAGGTTGAAAGGTGGCACCTAAAGCTCATCAAGCCAAAATGTGTGGTACTTCATGTAGAAAATAACATAAATGTGTTTACTGAGCAAAAAAATAGTACAGCTCAAAACAAGACAGCAGCTAGTGATAGGATGGATGAAACCCCAGGACCACACAAAAACGATAACGCCCAAGGCTGGATAGCAGGCTGGACTGCACCATAAAAGAGCAGATTAAAAGGAAAGGGAATGGGCGAGTTACAATCTACTAAACACTAATTAGACCTTACCTAATTTGCTACAAGTAGATATAGAGGCTGTACAAGCAAAATGGCATAAAATGGTGGAGAATATTCAGAAATTACAGAAAAGATAATGAATGATATATCTATCACTCTTTTGCTCATTCATTAATTCATTTCCTGGTTATGCTTTTAATCCAATTAGAGTGAAATGGAACTGGAACCTATTTTAGCATTTACTTGGCAAAGATAGAGGAACAAATTTTAGATGGGGTACCAGCCTGTTTCAAGACTCTGAGACATATTACAAACACTTAGAAACAATTTGGAGGATCACCAGTTTACAGACAGGATATCTTTGGAATGTGGAAGAAATTAAACCTCCCACAGAAAAACAATGTGAATACTAACAGCAATCCCAGGCTGTGCACAGAAGACATCACATCTAAGAGTCAAATTGGAGAACCACCCTCTCTGAGAAAGCAAAGCTTACCAACGTGCCACCATGCCAGAGTAGGTCTCAGTTATAGGGTATGATACAAATGCATGCCTAGCCCCCTTGTGGATTTTTTCTATACTCTTGGTGCATAATCCAAAAGATAATCTACTCTCTTGGTGCATCATTAATGGTTTATCAGCATCAGGGCAGCATCTTCAGATTTCCAAAACTCACCATATTTACTAATCTCACTAAAAGCTATTCAAACATTGTAAATACTAAACACAGACATATTTGAGCTCCAATCACAACCAGAAGAAGAGAAACTCCAGGACATTAATTATTATCTTCAGAATTATTATGGAGATGTGTATACTATATCTGATTCCTGTGACTTAGTGGATTACCTTTTCTCTGAGGTAGCCCAATCTTGAAGTAGCAGGGGTTGTAGGGGATCGAGGGGGTGCCACTTCAAAAAAATGCTTTTAACTTGCAACAGCAACTGTTATAGTTGTACTTGAGGTTTCTTAGTTAAGGAATTTTAACTATCATCTCTTAGTTTCCATAAGAATGCCAAACATGCACTTACAGATCATCCATTGCAACCTACAATTTACATCTACATTCTCACCCCTACTTGGATTACATTAAAACATGTAAACAAAATAAAAAAATGATGTAAACTGTACACAGCATTTTCCATTTCCATTCATTTCAATATAAAAATAAAAATAATTTCACACACTGTAAACAAAATACACACAAGCACTCCCATCAGTGTAGGGTTTTGGTGCCTATCACACATTCAGACCCACTGCATTAGATTAAGACAGTAAAGGTGGAAGTGTCTCAGTATTCCTAAAAAAATTTTCGCCTACAGACATATTAGACAAGATAATGACACAGAACTCCTCCTTGTGCAACTTAGTATTAATAAACCCCTTTATCATATTATAGCTATCTATAGTATTCCTGCTATGTCCTCCTTAGACCACATCTGCTACCTAGTCAGTATGGAGTCCTGATGCATTAAGCCAAACACCATTATTCTAGGAGACTTCAGCTCCCCTCTATTAACTGGGAGGCTTATTCATCTTGTATACCCCGAAATGTCTTGACTTCATCAGTTCAAACTCTCTGGATCAGTTAGTCTGCACCCCAACAGGGGTGACAAAATCCTGGTCTTGTTCCTTACCAATATGAGGCAGCTTTGCTCCCCACCTATTGTATCTTCCTCTCTGGTGAAACTGGACCATGGACAGGTCACAGTCACCTCAAGACTGATGCCAAAAGCATCCTCCATTATATTGGTTACAGAAATTATGCATCTACTAAATCTAAGTGATGACATGGCTGAATTCTAAAAACCCTTCCATCTTGATGACCCATCTCCTTATGTGGAATGTTACAGCTCAATTTTATCCACACGTAAATAACTGCATAGATGCATCTGACCCCCTCAGAAGTAAATGCAGCACCAAATTTAAAAATAAACCCATATAGTGGGACTCCAATATAAACAGACTATAATGAAAGAAAAGGACTCATTGCATGCAAAAACTGATTTAACTTTTAAGATGCTAATAGTGCTCTTGCTAAATTAAACAAAGAACTCTGAACACCAGATGAAATCAAACAAAGCCAGCTATGAAGTAAAAAACAGCCATCCAAGCAAAGGATAACTACAAAGCATTCTTTAGTTATGTTAGAAACCTCAGAAACAATGCCGAGCACTGCAGAGAGTTAATAGTAAGGGATATCAGGTACTTGGGCCTAGAGTACATAGCCAATCTACTAATGGACAAATTTACTTCAGACTTCACCCCTTCCGCTCCCACATTCTCAGATCACACACCCGCATCTAACCACCCAAATCTCCCAAGAACAAGTTGTCAAGGTGTTATCCAGGGCCAATGACACTATTTATTTGGGGGCAAATTACATACCAGGCTGCTTACTGGTCAGCCTGAAATGTGAGTTGTCAGACTCCTACAGAGGTTATTCATATCAGCCTCTAAACAGACTTCATAATGGATGAATGGAGGGCAGCAACAGTCATCCCCATACACAAAGGTGGGGTGTCAATGCACTCCAGTAATTGTAGACTCATAAACATGTCCAGCATCACCTCTAACGCTATAGAAAAGATCATTATGGAATAATAAAGAAGTATATAGATAACCCACAAACTATTGACCCATGCCAGCTCACATATTCAGTCAAATCCTGTTTGTTGATTTCTACAAGAAGGTTCACTGAAACAATGGATGAGAGCAAATCAGTACACACCACATTTTTAGACCTCACAAAGGCATTCAAAACCATCCCACAATAAGGTATTGTCGATAAACTCTGCCATTTACATGCAAATCCCTAAATAACTCATTAAATGGCAAATTAACTCAAAAATAGAACTCTGGAAATTAGGGTGGATAACTCTACTTCCTCCAAAGGACCTGTCAATATGGGTGTACCTCAGGGGTCATTCCTTGGGCCACTCCTCTTTGACATTTGGGTGTACCCCAGGGGTCATTCCTTGGGCCACTCATCTTTGACATTTGGTTCTTGGTTTCAAAGCAAATATTATGGGTTTTTGGCTAGTCAGGTTTGCAGATGACTGAAAACCTGGTGCCATCAGAAACTCCCTATAGGACACCAAAATCATCTAAAAGGGCCTTTCCTAAACAAATATCTGGTGAATAAATCACGGACTAGCTCTAAATGCCAATGTCAGGAAATGTATAATCATATCCTTTGGTAAGCATAACTTCCACTATAGCTATCACATTGACAGCACACCCCTGAAAATTGATCCCAGAGTCAAAGATCCAGGAACCTGTATTGATAACAAACTGCCCATTGATTATTGTGTATACACTGTTGCAAAGAAGTTCTTTTTCATTGCACAATTTATATCTAAAGGTATGATGTCTAGATCCAGGGGTGTAATTATTCCATTGTACCAATCATTGAATATAGTACCCTGTTTCAGTATGTACCTTTCTAACTGTTTTTTTACAACTGGGGTGACCACAATGCTTTCTAACTAAAAAAAGAAAGGGCCTAAACCATAAAAAGTATGCAGACCATCACATTGTCATGTCCCTCTCTTTGGTATCATAAAGACAAATATGTCCCATATGAATAAATAATAAATACATGGTATAAAGGTATAACATATAAGAACATTCAATTAATTATTAAAAAAATCGAAATATTTCAAAGTGGTTGAGGTGCTTTAAAATAATTTCATTGCTTTTAATAAAAAAAAATGATTATGGACAAAAACAGTATAACGATAACATAGCATGCCCTACATCCAATTTTCAGGGCAATGTCTTAGCTTATTCATAACTACCAAAGAATACAGCAGTCATGCAGGTCCACAAGTGGTAAGCAAAACAAGCTAATGAAACAAAATCACACCAAAGACAGTGTTTATTATAGCAACAACAACAAAGTTAAGTGCGTCTGTCCTATGCCATTTGGTGGACTTCATTACAACTAAATAACTACTTTCATCATTCACTTTTAAAGCCTCCTCTAAAAATCACTCTACAAATTAAAAATTAAAAATCAGTACTGAATATTCAGCTCAATGTTTAGTCAAAATGCAATACAACAACACATATTATTCCAAGTAAAAAACAATTCATATATGGTTGAAGAGGGTCTATATCACCACATCGAATGGTGATAAGTTTGAACGCCCTTTGTTCGAACCGAAAAGTTCAAAAGCCCTAAACAGCGAAGTTATGGAACATCAATTTTTTTTTACCAGGGAAACAAATTGGTGGGCCGTCTTTGGTGCTTTGCTATTTCCTCCACTGTAGTGTGATCTCAGAGTTGGTATATTTAAGTAGGGGGTGTGGGGAGCACATCCCTCCATGTTGGAGGGTGTGTGGGGCAAAGCCCCCCACTTTAGTTTGTTTTAAAGTTATTTTTTTTCACGGAGTTGGCTGTTCAGGGTTTTTGTACTTTTAGGTTCAAACAAAGGGCGTTCAAACTCATCACCATTCGATATGGTGATACAGACCTGGTTGAAGACACCAGTCAGAATCACAGAATAACATATGAATAAAATCACTGATTCAAACCTAATAATATTACAAAATCTATCAAAGTACTGTATACCCTCTATCCATAACATAAAATGGTCAGCTTAAGTATGTCCCATATAAATAAATAATAAATGCAAGGTATAAATGTATAAATTATATGAACATTTAATTAGTTAAAACAATCTATATGTATCAAAGTAGTTGAGGTGTTTTAAAAATAATTTTTAAATTTTTAATAGAAAAAAAAAGATTATTAGGGACAAAAACCAGTATAACAATAACATAGCATATCCTAAATCCAAGGTTCAGGGCAGTGTCTTAGTACATGACAATTACAATATGGGAAGTACTCTCATTGAGAATACTAATTACACTGAGGTTTTAACCTCTCATAATCAGGAGCTGGGTCGGAATCATGATTTACATGTGGAAGGAGTAGGAATTGGTTCTGATGCCCATGACCCTTTAGAATTCAGTTCCAACAAAATAATCACCATCAAGAATAAATAAGACTTCCCAACACTGGTTTTGCAGGGGTGAGTGCAGTTTAGGATGAGGAAGTGGTCCAAATTACTCATACCAACATTACTGAACACGGATGTTTAAACTAATGTGAAGGTTGATCAGATGATAGAACATTGCAGTCATTTAATGAAATTCTATGGTTTTAACATTTTTAATTACAGTGGTTTTGAGATGATGACAGAATATTTTTGATTATTCGGAAAAGGGTTTTCATTTGTTCCCAGTAAGCAGTTTGATGTGGTAGAGTCCATCCTAGAATTCAAACTATTTACCAGAAAGAACATGATTGGATGGCAGACCATGTCATTTATGAAGACTGTAAAAGTGAATGAAGCCAGTTCTGACTTACTGTCTCTACAGATAAGGTGTGAGTGGTGGCATTATTCCTTCTGTAAAATGGTGCCTGCTATCTCCTTTACTATTGAAATAGTAACTGGCACTAAGACAGAATACCAGTATGATGAGAACAGTAACATTATCAATAAAGGTAAGTAGTTAAGAAAGCTTCAACAAAGAGCCCCAACTGTGCATCTGTAATCTAAATGACCATGGGTCTATTCTTCAAAATTTGGAGGTGTACTTCTGGTACAATGGTTTGTTTGAAACAATGTTGTGAGCTGGAAATATAATTGAATGTTATTAAGTCTTGGAGAAGTTGTGAATGAATGGATTTTTCAAGGAAGTAGGGTAAGGAGGGATTAACAGGATGGTAATTATTTAATGAGGCATACGAACTATAGGGTAGTTTTTTTCTGGTTAACACAGTTTATTTACAAGTGGGTTATACTAACATTCAATAAGCTTGTGTTGAAGTGATGTAGTACATCATTAACCATTATAGACAAACATAAGAGTGTCACTCTGTTGTGTGTAATGAAAGCCTGACAAGCAACTGTCCTTTTACTCTTAACTCATCAAGATCCTCTTCTGATAAATTCAGTACGGGCTAATCAAAAAATATATATTTCTTTCTTTCTTTATTTTATTTATCCTTTGTAGACTGGGTTAGTCCTACAAGGCTAGTAGCCTTGTTTCAGGGGAGACTTGATGTGGCATTCATACTTCCAGGGGAAATCTGGCCAGGGTATCAGGGAACTTCCCCTACTCTGTTAGGAAAGCCCATGCCCCTTTTCTAGTGCAGTGGTGGCTGGGAGGTTTTGCATGACAAGGAGAAGATGATGGAAGGCATGGAGGTGAATGTCAGTGCTGTAGAGAGTACCACTGACATTGTGGAGGATTCAGAAATTGATTTACAGCAAAACTTATTTGCTGAAGCTGAAAAAGAGGAACTGACAACTGAGTCTTGAGTCATTGCAGCCTTCTAGTCAGGATGGTTGTGGGAGGATGTATTGAAAGATGTGTTAATTCAGAGAGAGACAGAAAATGAATGAGATGTTTCTTGGTGAGACATTATTGATAAAATTCAAAAAAGAAGAAATAAAGTCCATTTTGAAGGGTGATGATGAAACAGAAAGGAGCTCCAATGCAGAAAAAGTGAAAGAAGGTGTAAGGGGTGTAACAGAAAGAAAAAAAAAAACAGAAAAAATGTAAAGCAAAATTATGTTGTGAGGATTCAACATAAAGAAGAAAAAGAACTGGATATGTATAAATTTTGGGAAAACTTAATTGTTCCTTTGGGTGTAAAAGCCCAAGAAGTATAAGCTTTTATTCTTATAAACCGAAACACATTTTGTGACATTATATTTGAGACCATTTATACAATGAAAAATTTTGTTCGGGAATATAAAAAGAAGAACCATGATCCTTGGAATATATATGCAATAAAATCATTTTACAGGGAAACAAAAAAGAAGATGCATGTGAAATTTTGAACAGCAGTAGAAAGAGCAACTTTAAACAGGACATTTTAAATGTTTATGCAAAGAAGTGCTGGACATTGCAAAGGTTTATGATTAAAGATGTTTATGGACAGGTGGGTGGGATTGCAACATTGTGTTAAAGATACAGAAGGACAAAATTATACATAATCCAAGTATGATAAATGTTGACGGAAATAAGGGTGTGGAAAAAACTGAGGACAACTAACATGTTTTTTGTGGAAAAGGGCGATTGAGAAATAACTGTAACAAAAATAAATATTATATTTTGTGGGGAAATGGGTCATGATGCAAGAAAATGTGAACTGAAATGTTACAAATGTAACAGAATTGGGCATTTATGGATTTTTGTAAAATTGAAACTAGTAATGAAAGTGAAGGAAGAAGAGAAGAAATGAGCAATGAGGAAGGCATAAATCTGGAAGTAGTAAGTGGAAATAAAAATTATTCTATTGGCAAAAAGGGTAAAAGATAGGGAAAATAAATTTAAAGGGATGAGAATAAAACAAAAAAGAAAGGAAATAGATGAAAAATAAAATTTTAATTTGTAAGTTAAGAAAAAGGGAAAGTAACAATTTTAAGAGTGCTTTCTGTAAATGCAAAGAGTATTAAGAACATAGTGGGAATGATAGGGGATTGGAATAGATTGGAATGGTGAAACAACTGTGATGTACTTAATTGCATTAGAAGATGCAATATTCTTAAGTGAAGAAAGATTACAAACAGAGAAATT
The DNA here is from genome assembly GCF_019279795.1 of Protopterus annectens. Classification (NCBI taxonomy): domain Eukaryota; kingdom Metazoa; phylum Chordata; order Ceratodontiformes; family Protopteridae; genus Protopterus; species Protopterus annectens. The sequence goes on from NC_056750.1 coordinate 478,298,182, forward strand.
ATGTAGGAAGATTAGTTGGAATTTAGGAAATGATTGGTGTTCTGGAATAGGTGTATTTTGTAGAAACACAGTAAAAAGATTAGATGTATCTTTAGTAAAAAAGGGAAGATTAACTACTGTGGATTCAAAAAGGAAAGAACAAGTATATAGAATTATAGCATTATATGCTTATGTTATCTGTAAAGAAACGGAAAGTTTATTTCACCAGATTAAAACCAAAAAATAGGTGTATTGGTGCAAAATAAACTGTAACCAAAGAAAAAAACAACTGATATATATAGCCCCATTTGAATGCATGTTTTAACTTATTGACATTAGTATAGCAGTTGTTTTTGAACTGAATACATCTTTTTAACTATGTTTTATTTTATATAGATAAAACTTTATACAAAACCATGAAATATGTGAATATACATACACAATATAATATAATAAATGTATAAACAAAATATTAGGAGAATTTTATTTGATGTATATAACTTTTATGTTTAAAATTCAACATTTTGGTACTTGGTGGTTTAAATGTTCAAATGTTGATTAATTAGTTCATTAATTAGTTTGCAGTGTTTGGTGGGAGATTAAATGTGGATTGTATTTTGGTCAGTTGTTCTGATGAAGTCATTTTAACATGATGAAAGTGCTTAACATGATTCATTTTGGATGATTTTATTTTTTTATTGTATTAAAAAACAGTATCTACAGTTCTTTTGGTGCTTTTTTCTTTGGTTATTTGACCAGATTCTAGATTATGTAATGATAAATATGATTATAGTGACAGTTGATTTTATTGTGATTTAAGAGGCAAGCTTAAAAAGTAAGGAAATTATGTAAAAATGTTGACAGTTATGAGATATGGTAAATCAGTACTCTAGAATAAAAATTCATGGAGTTATAGAAGGGGAATTTACAGAACTGAAATAGATTACTTCATAGTATTAAAAGCATTAATGACAGGAGAAGGAGAAATAATTGAAATAGATTTGTCTGACCATCTAGTGTACTATCGGTCTCCAGTTTTTTATTATATTTTGTCTCCTTTCTTCCAAATAAATTTAAGTATTCCTCACATAATTCTTTATACATAAAAACCTTCATTTAACCATTCATTCAAAATCTTTAGAAAATATTCTTTTTGGCAACCATTAAATCTTTATACATTTCATATACATCTGGTCCTGCAACCAACTCTATATTCACTTGTGTAATACTTACTCATGGAAAGAAATACACGTTTCATGTTTTTATTTTCTTGCTCTTAAAACTTTTGCTTCCTATATTATTTTCAATTTCTTCTTTTTTGTTTCTTTAAACATTTCTTGTACATACTTTGCTGCAATATTCATAATTTGTTCCTGCATTCTATTTCTCCTTTTGCACTTTTCATTTCTCTCATTGCACTACTATCTTCCTTTACTAGTCTACTTAAATATGCTATTACCTCTCTTTTTCCTTGCATGAAATATTTTTGCTTGAATAATAACGCCTTCATTCTCTCTTGATTTCTTTTATATGTTTAATTTTCTTTATAAACTATTCTATCATTAATTTCTAAATATTCCACTACATCTTTACATACTGTCTTATACTTTTCTTTGTCTAATTTTCGTACAACGTACTGCCACTGTAAGAAACATTTTTTATATTTTATCTATCCACCATTCAGACCAATTTTTATAAAATGTTCTCTTCATCATATTATTTGTAAATCAAGTTTAATTTAAATGTATTTTTTAGACAAAAATACATTGCTCTCTTTGCTTAAGTCTAGAAATGCAGCTATATTAAAGCAGACATTTATCTTCAGTTTATATTTTACATGCAGATTCAATAAGAAAGGAATGTTTTGGTAATCTTCAGTCAAGAGTTCCAATAAGAATAAATGTGCCAACAGAATATGCAGTACATTAAGTGCAGACAGGCTTGGGAACCAAGGTTAAAGAGGCGTGTAGAAATTTACATGGTTTTGGCATTATTAATTGATACTTCAGATGTGGTGAATCAGTTAGTTCATTCGGACTAATAAGTAGAAAGTCATGCAGTGTAGTCCTCAAAACTTTGGTACAAACACCCCAGAATGAGTGCAGAAGTCAGGTTAAATATCAAGCATTCCAGAATAATTATATTATTCAGGAGGAAAGGAATATGAGTGCAGAAGCTCCGAACATAATATTTCAGTCTATTTCAGTTTATCAGCACTGTTACTGGAGACATTAAGATTTGACATTCTAAGTACAGAATTTACAGACAGTATAATTAATGCAGAACCTATGACCATTATAATTCAGGCTATTTCACTTGATCAGCACTGTTACTGGAGGCAGGATGATTTGACATTCTGAGTACAGAATTTACAGACAGTATAATGAGTGCAGAAGCTATGACCATTATAATTTAGGCTATTTCACTTGATCAACACTGTTATTGGATGCAGTAAGATTTGATATGGATATTGTTGACATCTACCTCCACTGTACATAATAAAACATTCTTAACCAAAGTGCAGTGTGTGTGCTGACTTTCATTCTGAAATGTGCAAGAAGAGTTGGCACATAAAGGAGAGAAAGGCACCTGCTAGCACAGTTCTGAGTAATTAAAAGATAAAGATGTTCATGCCAGTCTCATTCTAGTTTCTTCCAGTTTTTTCAGTTCATTCCAGTATTCTACAGTCCTATAAATTCTTGAATGATCCCTCCATAACTGTATTATTGATCTTTTTCCTTCTTCATCCCATGTTTTCTCATTTAACCTTTTATTCCTTTATCTATTTTTATATACTTCTTGTTTTCATTTATCTCTTGTCATACTGCCAGATGAATAATAATGATTAGAAGAATTTTATGAAAATAATGCAGAACAGATTTGAAATTCAGATGAAAAGTGTTATGTACTGGAGTATGTATAACATAAAGGGGAAGGGATGTCAAAATTATTGAGAGTAAGACAGATTGTAGATGATATTATAAATATAAGAAAAGAAGATGAACTTTTGATAAGGGATATTAATAAGGCATTTGATATAGTAAGAAACAAAATGTTATGGGAGATATTGAAAGAATAAAATATAAGTGAGAAAATTAGGAAATTGTGTATGTCCCATTGTAAGAAATAATAAAATGAAAATCCAAGGAAATGGCTGATTAAGTAAAGAGGTACATATGAGGAGCTAGTTAAACAGGGATATACAATGAGTTGTATATTCTTTGCTTTAATTATGAATGCAATTGTATGTGAAATAAATTGAAAAATGAAGAAGGCAGAGTACGTAATGCCTGAAGGGTTAAGAATCCAAGTTTTGTTCATAATTTTATTCATGCAGATCATATTATAGTAATTGCAAGAAAACAAGACTTTGATAAAAGAAGTAATATTTGTTTAAATAGCTGTTAAGATGCAATAGGGATGATCTTAAAGAGAAAAGTAAAAGATTAGACAATGTAGTTAAGATAAGAGTAATGCATTTTACAATGAATGAAATATATGTCTTAGGTATAAAATTTGGGAATAAGAATATAAGTAGAATTCAATGGTGGAAAAATAATAGAAGAAGTAAACAAAATTATTTTTTTTCTGGAAAATGTATAGGTTAGAATTTAGGAAACACGTTCATTTGATAAATTCAGTTTTAATGGGGAAAATGGCATATTTAGCAAGTGTATTTATGTAGCCAACAGTATTTGAAAAAAGAATCATTAGCAGGTAATGTTTTCATTCATTTTGCATTCTAGATTGAATCTAGTAAAAAGAGGAATTTTGTATGTAAATAAAGACGATGATTAGGGTTAATTAACCCAGTGGTATATGCTGCTTCTCTAAATTTATATAAATTATTAAAGGAGATAAATGAAAAATATGCAAGATTAGTTGTAAAAATGTTTAAATGTACGTATGACATATTTTGGAGGGTTTATATCACTTGATCAAAAAAACTATTTGTCGAATAACTATTTGTCAACCCCAAATTGTCAAAAACTCTCTTCTTCAAATGGCCATTTCACTGAACTTTTCACAGGGAAAAGTAATGGTTGGCCATCATTACGCATTTGTCCTTTTACCCACTGTAGTACAATCTCAGAGTTAGTATATTTAGTTGGGCAGTGTGAGGGCACAGCCCCCCACTTGGGTGGGTTTTACATTTTTAGAGTTTAGTGTTGGGCACTAGGTTAGACAGCCATTTCTTTTCTCTGTGAAAACATTTGATGAAACAGCCATTCTACAAAGAGAGGTTTCAAATATTTGCTGTCGATGAATAGTTATTTGACAAATAGGTTTTTCACTGAATTGATATAGACCAATTTTGGGGTACGGTAATGAAAAGGAAATGTGTTATTTTCTAATTTATGCAGCTATAAAGTTCAGTATAAACTCAAATATTCTGGTTGCAAACACATTATGAAAATAGTATCATGATACAGAATAGCTCAGTTTAGAGAGGTTCAACCATATGCACACTCATGATTTCTTTTATACCTTCATAACAGAAAAAAAACTAAGTTCATACAAAGTTTAACGCTGTTATAACTATGATACATTTCATTAGCACACATTCTCTAAGACAGAAAGCATAAACATTGCAAAATGTGTGGAGAGGAGGACAGTCTGACAAATTTTATGTGTTCTTATCTAGGCTTGTTTTATGTGCTTACTTTAAACAGGCTTATCTCAGAGCACATTTCATGCAAATAACTGGACACATAAACCCTATAGTGTCTACACAGTTATAAGAAAACATTTACCATCTGCTTGTTAATGTCAAGTGACCATTTTTCAAAAGAATTACATGAGAGGCACAGCAGCAGCAAAAGCTTAAACTAAATACAAATGATCCTCTACAGTTCACCCCCCCCCTTGATGCTATAAAGCATCACAATCCCAAATAATTTTGAATTATATTGTCATTATTTATGTCATCAAATATTAGCTTGAGGATGTTTTTATTCAGGGATAATAACCATAGCATGTGTACCTTTCCTCACAAAGCAGCATATTAACAGACTTTTAATAACAGAATATACATGAGCTATGAAAAGTACAGTTATGAGAAAGGTAATTGAACTTTGCATTATACTAGTGTCAGTATTTCCATATATTCCACCCAACCTCCAAAAAAGGTCCAAACAGACTCACTTTTGGTAATATTAGTGGCTAGTTGTTCCATAAAATCAACCACCTTCTCTTGGTCATCATGAAAGCCTGAAATAAAAGTACAGCACCATTTTCCAATCAAATGGCAAACTCCTCCCTTTAAAGCTAGTACATAATCAAAGGCTTCTAAGTTTTGTAATGCTGGGGCTTGAACCTCAGTCAATTCCTTATTTGCCATGCAGATGTGCTCTGAAGTTTTATTAGTCATTTCAGCTAATATGCAGGACAACTGAGTCACTTCATTCATAGTACGAAGTATGCCATACTGGGGAAAGAAAACAGCTACTACTTGTTTAGCTAGAATGAAAAATTCCTGGAGTCATCTATCCCAGATAACAACAAACAGACCAGTTTTTTAGGAACTAGGGGTAGGCATGATCTCTACAGAAGTAATAGTGATTGCCCAACATTTCCATGCATTTCCCCTAGTCCACGGGTTCCCAAAGTTCATGCCGTGGCACCATTGAGAGCTGCAGCTTCCTCACAGGGTCGCCCCAAACTAATAAGCTTAGCCACAAAATAAACCATGAACTAATAAGCTTAGTTACTAAGCTTATTAGTTTGCGGTTTATTTTTTGGCTGCTTAGGCAACCAGCTGTGTTAAATAAAAGGATTTCTGGACAACCATTGCAAAAAGAGAGGGAGTTATTACTCCAAAGCTCCTAGGTCTATGACTACATTTTCAAGTACCTTTTAGGCTGCACGTTTACGCACTGAATTCTTTGGTTATTGGTCTTTACATTTTCAGTGTGGCAGTGTTGCAAAGGCTGATTTTGGATGATTCCATTACCATGGATACTACCAGTGGTTCGTTTGGTTCCTCTAATAATAATGTTCCACAAAAGGACAATGAAAAGTTCTCGTCTTCCCATGGTGATCTCACACAACCAATCTCCCTTTTGACACAGAAATGTAGTTACTTACAAAACACTATAGACAAGTTTATTCCCTCAGCACCCCCTTTAGGTAATACATGGATGGATTCTACTTCTTCTGGGTTAGAGGTTCGGAGTGGAAACACATGTAATTTCTTGGATGGCAGTGGGTCTCCTTTTTCCAATTTTAATATGCATTTCAATGCCAGGCACATCCAGCAACCAAATGGTGGATTTAAACACAGCAACATTACAGACATCAGCGTCAGTAGATGTCAACCAACACCATTCGGATGCATTTAGAGGGGGGTTTCAAATACATTAGTATTTATTTTCTCTTCTGTACTCTAGGATAGTTTAGCTGTCCATTTAATTTGTATAGTATTAATAAAATTCACGGTGTATTTCTCATCTGGAAACTTAACAATAACATTTTGTTTTATAGCAAAAATTCTCCCCACACTTTTTGCAAAATGGATCGGAAACACCTCCATATAGTGCATGCCATGTGGTTGTAAACATGGATGAGGTTCGTGTTTTGGAGGCGTACAAGTTTTTGTTGAGATGGGTGAAACTTTGCCTGTTAGTGATCCTAAAAAGTTTATATGCTCTTTTGACGGATGCACACAGGACACACAGGGGAGTTAAGTCAGCTAATAAAGTTCCAAATAAGTAGCAGGAGCAACGGGTTTCATAAAGAGTTTACAGTCATGTCTGGATATGCTTCCTATGAATGATTAGCAACTGAAGTTTTTTTTGGGGTCTGCATTAAGGCATGTGCTAGTAACACAGGAAGAAAACTTGCTGTTTAGGGCTGGAGAAAGTGGGAGTGGCTTAAGTCAAGTGAAGTTTTTGAAGTATTACTTCTCCTACCTATGTATGTTTAAAAATGGATCATTTTTTAAACAGTAATAAGCGCTGTGAGAGTGAAAATAAAGAGGGCACACCATCAACCAGTGGCAAAGTGTGAAGAAGCACAGATATAGAAAATATGATGACAGTTATTTGGACTTTGGTTTTACGTCAACAGAAGTCAGTGGTGAAGAGAGGCCACAATGTGTACTGTGTATGAAAGTTTTGGCTCCAGAGTGCATGCTACCAAGTAAGTTGAAATGCCATTTAGAAACCATTCATCCCAGCATGGTTAGTAACTCTCATGACTACTTTACCAGGAAGTTAAAAGAGTTAAATCAACAAAAAGGTAGTCTTTATAAGCAGGCATCAATACCAAGCAATGATTTGCTAGCATCTTACAAGCTGGCACATAGAATTGCAAAATGTAAGAGGCCTCATACCATCGCAGAAGAACTCATTATACCAGCTGCAGTAGATATGGTGAACATTATGATCAGTGAGTCTGCTGGGAAGCTGCTTTCAAAAGTGCCTTTGTCCAATAAAACCATCAGTCGCAGAATACAGCACTTCAATGATCAATCAATTACAAAAATAAAAGGGAAGGAATTTGGGTTGCAGCTGGATGAGGCCAGCGATAACAGTGACTCACACTTAATTTGCTATGTATGGTTTATAGATGGTGATAGCATTGTGGAAGACCTTCTCTTTTGTAAAAGTATCACTGCTGGTATTAAGGCTCAAGACTTGTTCGAGATCCTTGATACTTTTATATCCTAAAATAAGTTGGAGTGGACTAAGTGCATTGGTGTCTGTACTGATGGTGCTTGTTCTATGTCCAGCTTTTATGGAGGATTGCAGGCACTTATTCAAAGCAAAGCCCCTGATACACTTTGGACCCATTGCGTTATCCATAGGGAAGCACTCGCATCAAAATATCTGCGTCTTACATTGAACCAGGTCTTAGAATATGTAGTGAGTGTAGTAAACTTTATAAAAAACCCGGCTGTTGAAGGCAAGGTTTTTCAAAAAAAACTATGTGAGGATATGGGATCTGACCACACATCTTTGTTGTACTACAGCACTTTGGGATGGCTCTCTAGTGGTAATGTTTTGTCTCGTCCGTTTGAACTGCGACAGGAAATTTATATTTTTCTTAAAGAGGAAGACCACAAGTATAGCGAAAATTTTGTGAATGAAGATTTTTTAGTAAAACTAGCATACTTAAATGATATTTTTGAAAAACGTAATGCTCTGAATGTCTCCCTGCAGGGAAGCAACATGCACCTTTTAAAGCCAATTGAGAAAATTTTAGCTTTTATAAAAAAACTAAAACTATGGAAAAGAAAAATTAATGAAGATAGAGGCAAAGAATGTTTTCGCTTGTTGCAACAGTTTTTGACCTCCAAATGGACTGGATTTTTCTCACGGTATGAAATCCATTTTTGAAGAACACTTATCACAGCTTATCACCTGGTTTGAAAAATATTTTCAAAATGATAATATCGATAAATTTGCATGGATTCAAGATCCATTTAATGCCAGAACTCCATCTCAATTTACTGCTGCAGAAGAAGAAAATCTTATTGAGTTGTCTTGTGACAATACGTTGAAAACAAAATTTAGCAGCATGGAATTTACTGAATTTTGGATATCTCTAAAAGATGAATATCCCCTTCTGAGTGGTAAAGCTCAGAGAATTTTAATTCCATTTGCAACTTCTTATTTGTGCAAAGCTGTGTTTTTGGCGGTCGCTGTGATAAAAACTAAGTATCGAGCAAAAATCAATGTGGAGAAGGAAATAAAAGTGGCTGTGTCTAGTTTGATTCCAAGATTTGAGAAAATGTCTAGTGATCAACAGGCTCATCCATCCCACTAATTATAATTAGTTGAATTTGTTCAATTACATTTTTTGTGATCTTAAATACCTGTGTTATTAATTTGTTCAATTACAACTACATTTTTTTGTGATCTTATATACGTGTGTTATTTATTTTTACCTAACTAACCCTTTTAATTAAAAAAAAATTATTAGCTATTTCGCAAAGTATACTTATTAGAATTTGACGGGGGGGGGGCACCTTGGGAAAACCTGGATTCAACAAGGGAGCTGAGAATTGAAAAAGTTTGGGAACCATTGTCATATGTTCTCAATTTAGGTTTTGCTATTACAATTAAATTGCAAGTATAATTAGAAATCTGTAGCCCACCTGCACAGTTCCTTTTCTGGAGTAACAAGTGTCACCTCTTGTTGATGCAGTCAATCTATAGTACATTTTCTTAGTCCGGTCCGTGATATTATATCAGGTTTGATTTTCCGTAGTAATTTGCATTTCAAAATCAGTCTGACATACAGGAACAGGTAACAAAGGAATACCCCCATCCACGCACCCAGCAGTTTGTAACATTTAAGTCATTGGCATATTGTTGCAGCATTAAAAATATAAATAAAAACAGATCTTTCCTCATGTTGATTAGAAGCAGTAAAAGAAAGAGACCTAGTGATGCCACCAGAAGGAGATGTGGTGCCATCATCTTTCAACTCTGTGGATATCAGGCAGATTTTCTTACAATGTGAAGCATGTATCCAGTTTGTTATCCCAGCACACTTTAACCAGCCCAGCAATAAATACTGTGTGGAAGCCATCTGGTCAAGATTCCTTTGTTTTGTGATCCCAGCACACTTTACTGCTGTATAGGTAGTTAGGAGGATGAAATCAGGCCCCTTCCCCATGGCTCCAAATAATATTTGTGTTGGAATATTTTTAAGTAGAGCCAGTCTCCAGCTTGCAAGTCATGAAAGGGAGCTGTAGCAGGTTGTAGAAGGGATTCTTGAGTTCTCCTATGGAAAGTCTGTTGATAGAAACAAGTTTTGAGCAACAGTTTGGCAAAACTTCATCACTAAATACTAGTTGACAGTTCCCCACTGGTGGGGAAGGAGGCATTCTCATGGGATAACCCTTAAGAATTTCATGTGGGTAGCACTTACAGCCCCTTGCATACTAATCAAAGCAAGAGGCAAAGCATCTGACCATTTAAGTCCTGTTTCACTGCAAGTTTGGTTAATTCTAGTTTTAAAAGTCTGGTTAGACCTTTCAACAAGGTCAGATGAGTGAGGATGGTGGGGGCAATGTAACTGCAAAGAGATTTTAAACACTGAACATGGTCTTTTAATAATCTCAGCAGTAAAATAAGCAACCCTGTCTAAATTAATGCTGTGAGGAATTCTAAATCCAGGAATAAATTATTATAGCAATTTCTTCACTACTGTTTCAGTATCACACTTAGCACATGAATATGATTCCAGCCATGCATAAAAAACACAGATAATGACTAGAATATATGAAAATCTAGAACATTGTTTCATTTGTACAAAGTCAATCTGAATATTAATAAAAAGCCCCCAAGGTGAGGGCTGAGAAGAAAGAGTATTTTTTACAAGAGGTGCTATGTTACGTAATAGACAGATTTCACAATAATTTACATAATGGCTTATTAGAGATTGAGAAAGAGGGCAAACCAGTCACGCTGGATACGATTAAGAAGTCCATGCTTACTGATGTGATTCCATAAGTGCTAGGCCCTTACCTACCAGGGAAGTACAGTCAAATGTGCTACCACCTTGCCATTAGGGTGCCTCCTCCCTCCAACCCACACTGATCCACCTCTTTTCTGAGTCTCTGGAGCTTCATTCTGCAAAGTAATCAAATTATTAAAATTACAAGGGTTGTCAGACTTTGTAGATGTTTTCTGCACAATTAGAATACATTTCTAGAGGCACCCAAACAAGCAATGTACATTGACAGTGTCTCCCTTTATATGAGCTTGCACTTTAATTAAAGCAAAACCTTTTGGTAACAATAAAGTATCCAATAAGTCTTTTATAAACTTCATTTTTTATGTCAGTACCATGGGCTACTCTGAACCCATAACATAAGGTGTCAGTATAAATGTTCACAACCTTATTTTTTTAGCTATCATACATGCTTTTGTTAATGTAATAAGTGCAGCTACTTGTACAAATGTAACCCCTTCCAGTCTTGACACAATACTGTATTTCAGTGCATATGGCAATGCCTACAGTAAGGTTTCCATTTTTGCCTGTTCTACATGATCTGTCTATGAATAGTTCCATCTATGCATTGTCCAATGGGGTATCCTTTAAGTTAGCTATACGAGAAAGCACATGATTAGTAACAATTTTTCTTTCATGCGGTATGCCATCTCCTGTCACAAGCAGAAGGGATGCAGGGTTGAATACCTGGTACAATTCAATAGTGATTGAAGGCTTTGAAATAAGTAGCACTTCATACTTACTCAATCTGACATCCAAAAAAAATGCTTCCTCTTACATTTTAGTAATAGTGCAGATACTGCATGTGGAACTGCAGTTGTATGTTTGTGTGCTAAGACTAATGCCGCACATTTGTTCCACCATCATTGCAGCTGCTGCTACTGTCTGCAGGTGACCCAGTAATCCTCTAGCCATTGGGTCTAAGATCAACTATAATATGCAATAGGTCTAAATGCATGACCTTGTTTTTCAACTAGTACCCCGGCTCTGTATCCTCCCTTTTTTGTGACAATAAAGTAAAAGGCTTCTTATAATCTGGGAGACCTACAGTTGTAGCTGTATCAAGGGCTTGTTTTAGGAAGGTGAAAGCATTTTCTTCCCTTTCTCCCCAGGGCATCAGCCCTGGTGTGTTTTTTTCTGAGCATATCAGTCAAAGGTTTAGCAAACTCTATATAATTTCGTACTCACTGTCTACAGTATCCAACTAAAGCAAGAAAGGGTCCCTGCTTTTTCTGAGTAATTGGGCAGGTTGTTTTTGTGATGGCTCCACCATGTGAAGGCAGGAGATGACTTTCACCATGCAATATTAAGTGAAGTTTTTCCTTTGATTCCTTGATTCAGTCAGTAAATGTATAGTGTCCTGCTGACAATGTGTTAATGAATCTGAAGCTATACGTAAATTATCTATGTATTGTACCAGTACAGATTTGAATTTCTTAACAGTCCTACTTTAAAACTTGTGAAAAGACTGAGGGACTATCAACAAACCCCTGTGGTGTTCATAGTCAATTCCTCCATATGTGAAATCAAATAAATATTGGCTATCAGGCTAAATACGAATGGAGAAGAAAGCTGAACATAAATCTAATACAGAAAATTAAGTTGCCCATGGTGGAATGCAATGCATTATGGCTGCTGGATTTGACACTACAGGGTATGAGGGGACAACAGTCTGACTGACTGCTCCTAAATCCAGTAAAAAACCTATACGTATCTCCACCTAAATTCTTAACTGGAAAAATCACAGTATTGCAGCAGCTATGTATCTTTGCTATAATTCCTTGCGGTAGTAAAGATTCAATTATAGATGTGGTTCATACCTCTGGTTCTAGTTTTAAAGGTTATTGTCACGGTCCTATTAAAAACTACACAGACACCCACAGATTTTGACAACCTTTATTGTAATGAATAATTAAATAGTAAACATAAAACTTTACTGAAACACACAAATTCATCTCATTGCAACAAAATAACATAACTAAACATAAGGGCAGTGTATCCTTAGATAAGCAGCATCCCCCACTTGCTCACTTATCATTTTAATCAGGCAGCATCTCTGCATACCTTAGCATATCACCAATTCAATCTTTCCACATCAAGTCCTCCTCCATCAAATTTCACCACTTCAAATTCCAATTATCCTGTTGAGGGGGAACAGAAGATGGGGAAGCGTGTCTCTCTTCTTTGCCCACCAGCCCGAAAAGGGCTGTTCCCCCTCACACAATACCCCTTTTCACTAAATCCTCCACCATCAAACCACAAATTAAGGTTAAACAAATCTAGACCAAATTCATTGAGATGAACTCCATCTGACCTATACCACGTGGGATCCCTGTTCTCAAACTCCACATGCCATATAGTATGCACCTCCATTTCTTTCAAATATTTTGCCAATGTAATATTAACATACTTCCGAGCTCTCTCCAATGCACCCTCTTGATAACCTCAATTGAGCTTCCTCCCTTCGCTAAATCTGATGCCCTGCCCATCCTGAAAGTATGGGAAGAAAACTTATCCCCTTCTAAACCAACACTACTAAGAAGAAAACTTATCCCCTTCTAAACCAGCACTACTAAGTGCCCTCCTCATAATCAAGTTCAATTCCTCACCCATCAACCCTCTACCACCTAATGATGTAAAAACTAACCCTTGAACTTTACCCCTTTTAGCCACCCACAATTTCTTTCCCCACACCATCTCCAGCTTGACTCAACCTCTTCCAAAACTATCGGGGACCCCCTACCTTCCTGATCCATCTTCGAAGACCTCAGCCTAGCATGCACCACCCTGGGCAATATAAGCACATCATCCCACACCAAGGAACCTAACAGCTCAGACACACGAAACGCCTCACAATACATCCACATGCTTACCATACTCCACACCACATACTCCTCCAAACATCCACACACTTTACCTAAACCCTTTAGCAACATTCTTAAAATCCTCTTTGTCACTGGCCATCTCCTATCCATAGCAGGACCTTCAACTCTACCCCAACCTTTCAATATGTGTCCCACCAACCATGACCTAGTTCAGTCCTCTAATCTGGCCAACCGAGTAAATGCTCAAATAGCTGCCAATGCCACCCTCACCCTTCGAACTGCCTTACCCTGCTCCTTCAACATGGCTAAATAATGCAACAACAAACTTTCCAACCACTCACACTCATCATCCGGTAACTGACTCAGAAAACTCAAAATCAGACAATGCCCTATCATAAGCTCTCCTTGTAGGTACTGCCCATGACTGTTGCACCAACCTGCTGATTACTACTGGCCAATCTGCCAAATCTCATCTGGAATGAGGGAGGGATGCTGAAATCTGCAAAACTGAAAATGCGACAAACTATTAGCTGTCTCGTTCTTAACCCCAGACACATGCAACCCCGTAAATGAAAAGTTAATCAGCAAACTTTGCAAAACAAGCTTACAAAGAACCAATAACAACTGAGGGTATTTAGCAGTCTTAGCCTGCAACTAACTCACCACTGCAATATTGTCTGAATGAAATACCACCCTCCTTCCCCTCAAATGATCCTGCCATACTACCAAAATCACCCAAATTGGCATCAGCTCCAAAAAGGCAACATCCCATCTCCAATCTTCGGACCAATGAGCAGGCCATGACACTGAAAACCATTGCCCCGCAAAGTAAGCTCCCATGCCCAAACCCCCAGCTGCATCTGTAAACAACTGCAGGTCCCCTTGACCCTTACTCTGTGATGCTTACTCTGTGGTGTTTACTCCCCCCCCCCTTCAAGAGAAAATCCACAGACTGGAAAAACATTCATCCAGGATGCACCGCCCTACAAGCAAAGTTAATCAAACCCAACAATTCCATCACATCCCTCACCCGTACCTTAGTCTTGGACTTCACCCAACTGACTTTCTCCTGCAGCTGAAGCACCTTGTCCTTTGGCAAACAAAACATACCCTGTCTTGCATCCACTGTCAAACCCAGAAAATCCAACACCTTCGCAGGACCTTCCAACTTATGCTTAGCTGGTGGTACTCCCAATGCCTCACACATCCCCAAAAAGTGCTGCATAGCCACCTGTGCCCATTCTCTACCTTCACCCACCAACAAAAAATCATCTCTAGATAGTGAACTGCTAGCTGCTCATCTACCCTACGTTGCCATATCCAATGCAGAGCTGAGCTAAACTTCTCAAAAGTAGAACACCCCACTGCACATCCCATAGGCATGGCAGTGTCAAAATAAAAACTATCACCCACCACCATGCCCAATAAAGGCCAATCCTCCTCCCTCACTGGCAACAAGCAAAAAGCTGACTAAATATCTACTTTAACCAGCCAAGGATCCTCAAAACTCCTAATGACTCAGACCACATCGTTCAAGGATGGGTACGTCACTTTAACCTCCTCACTGGGGATGAAATCATTAACAGTCTTGCCTTCAGGGTATGACAAATGATGGATTAAATAAAACCCTCGCTGCTTCTTCTTAGGACCCAACCCTAGCAGTGACACTTTAAATTCAGGAAAAGGGGGCCAATCAAATTGGCCCAACAATCTCCCCACCTGACACTCCTTCTCAATCAAAACTTGTAAAACATCCTCCCTCCCTTTCACAGACTTCAAATTTTTCCCACCATACCATCACCCACCAAAGTACATTTAATGTTAAAACCCCTAGAAAACCCCTCAACTAATTCCCCAGCTACAGCCAGCAGCGGATAATGTGCTAGCAACTCCTTCAAAACCTGAACCTTAATAGGTGAATGAATTCTCTGGTCGCCCCCTACCTCCATGAAAGGACCCCCCCTTTGGCCCCGGAAATTAGCCCACCCATGTACCCCTTGCAATGCCATGCGAGGACCACCCTAACCTCTTGAGCCCATGAAATAAGGCACCTAACCCCCAAACTGACCCCCCACCCCAACACATTGTGTAGCTGCATGCACCCCCATACACTTAGAACAAGCATGAGAAAATCTGCAACCTACCCATGAACAGCTCCCTGTGTTAAAAGCCCAACATACCCTGGCACCCCCTTCAGCTGGCTGAGCCACCCTATTACCCAATCCAAAAGTGTCCATCATGGTAGAAAGCCAAGTATCCAGGTATCTGATGTACCAATGCATAGATTTGTCAACTGTCTTTCGTTTACGAAACTTCTGATCGTACCAAAACCATGCATTAGCAGGCCGCAACCTCTGTGCCTCCCTTATAGTAAAAAAATAAGCCAATAGAGGAAGGGTCAACAAAGTATCCCTCTCCAAACAAACTGCCATGTAGTATATAAAACCCAGGACCCAATTATCCCATGACCTAGGCTGGAACCTACCCACCCATTTGCGACCTATAGTTGCCAGTGCCGCCGAAAGGTCCTTCCCATTAGTAGACTCCGTTCATCAAACGTTGAACCCCATCCACATCAATCAAATCAAAAATATCAATAAATCCCCCTTTCCAAATCTTTTCCTTCACTACCAGCAATATGTGAGGGGTCAAAATTGATGCTCCCTCCTGCCATAATGCCTGCATCGCCAACCAATCCCACGACCGTGACCCAAATTCTGACCCTACCTCATTTAGATCCCAAATCCTCCTCTAACAATGAAAGGGTTTTATCAAAACCCCAATCACAATCAGCTAGAGCCTCCAAACCCCACCCTGATACAGCACCGTGAACACTCCCACTCAACCCTGACTCACTCCCTGTAACTGCACCTACCACCTCTGTCCCCTCCAAACCTGGTGAATGATTACCTGCCAAAGATGAAGGAGCTGCCACTGGTGTCTCAACCTCCATTGTAATCTCTTCTGTTGCCATCTGCCTGGCTCTCTTAGCTTTCAGTGTCTTGAGTTCCAGTCCCCATCTGCCGCTTTCTTCGAGTATTCGGACCCTGCATACTCGCTGTCGGAACCTCATTAGGAATTTCTCTAAACAGGTCTTCAGTTTGTGCCACAATACTGGCCTACTTCTGTTTCAATGCTTCTGCCATGATCACGACTCACCCTAAAGAAAAGAAATAGAAATTGTTAGAGCAGGCAATAAATAAATCATTAATAGAGCTAACCAATAACATCACTTTAAATCCAGGAATAGTAAACCTAAACGCTACTACCAGCTACCCCAAGTAAATCCAGTAACAACAGCCAAAATTACCATACCTGCCTATTGACAAACCCAGGAATTATACGCTGAAATCAGAGCAAATGTACCACTACACCATCTGCTCTGACAATCCCTTAATCTTATAGTCAGAGCTTAGACTATGACCCCTTTCATCCAGTCATTTAATAACGTAATCATCCACCTAGCTCCCTCCCTAATTTAAAAAACAATCATCCCTACCAAGCCTCAAGTCCAGTCATTGACATGCCCTAATACAGCTCTGAATTATTTAATGTGCCTTCACCCATCATTCCGTTGTCTCCTACAATCCCCCACCCTCTTTTTCAAAGTTTGTAGCTGCCGCTTGTGAAAACACATTTCACCAGCCGCAGTGTTCTATCCATCTTTCAGTATGCTACCAGGACAAGTATATCATTAAATTAATGCAAATACAGCATCTGCTGTCATGTAACCGCTAATATCTGTGCATTAACCCCTCCCCGGTTAATACAAATAATACTAAAACTTGTATCATGGCCTTCTGTTAAGCTGTGATATAACCAGCTTTGTCTTTATTTAGCTTTAAAAAGCCTAACAAGTGCACTTCATGTATCAGGTAATGTGTTCAAACTGTTAACTTTCCACTGCCACTACGCAATGGCCACAGAGACTCTGTTCCTCTGCTTTTTTTTTTTTAAATTTTTAAATGAAGCTGTCTTTATGGCTAGATTGCACATGCGCAGACCCCACACTGATGAGAAACATGCATTGTCAGATCCTCCATCAGCAACTAACACTCTGACACCAGAGAAATCCACTAACCCCACCAATGAAAGGAAACACTACCTGTAAAACCTGTGGTAGCCGTTCTTCTACCTACTACAGTTATTCCTCAATGGACTGCCTCCCCACTGTGCATGCACATGTTATGACACTGGCCCTGCATGCCTGGGAAAATGCCACTACCACCAATGAGTCTCCCCCAAGAACAAGAGAAGAAGTGAACAACAATGAATCTGCGGCAACAACGAACCCGTGACTATCCCACCAATGAACTGCTCCTCCTGGACCTGGGTACTTAACAGCAAGAACTCCAACCCTACCTATGGAAAGAGCATTACAGCACAGACTGACCACCATCACACTACCAGAACCATGCAGCAACTGACCAACTCGCCAGACTAGAGACACCAGGACCAATCCACAGTGAGTAATTTACACTATACTACCAATGAAGCCTACAGTAGTAAGTAGCACCACTCACTCCCCTTTACATTCAGTCTTACTGCTTCTCACTTTCCATCAACCATGCATACCTCCCCCATTGCTCCCCTCTCACTGTCTTACTACTACTCAAGAACTATTCTCCCCTACCCACTCTGTACAATCCCTCACCACAAATCCCGAGAGAGAGAGAGAGAACAAGAACACACTGTCCTGCAGATATGACCCCCTAGAAGAAAGTGTACTCACCTGTATGCTAGGAAACCACCCAAGGCCTACCTATACAGACCTCAGGTCATCAGGACATGATCTTGCTTCAACAACAAGACCACACCAAATGTGCTTCCCACTAATTTCCTCTTCAAAACCCCTCAAGACCCACCCATTAATCCTACCTCACTTCCTCCCTCAGCTTCCCACTTAATTAACCCTTTCCTAACTACACCCTACCCACACACTTATCTTACCTACTTTCCTATATCCCAACCCCCCACCCCACCAACCCCACACTGAAGCTGTCCCGTGACAACTTCATCTGTTCCAAACTTCATTTGTGCTATGTGGGGAAGTGGTTTCATGGGATCAACATATATTTTTACAGGTGTAGTAGATTTTAACAGTCCTATCTCATTAGAATGTCTTGTCCACAAAATGTCAGGAACCAGTTATAGCAATCTGTTGTCTGCATTGAAACATTGCTTTTGTTTTCCTTCCTCAAATAACACTAAGTACAACAATTACTTCTTCAGATTCAGCTGGTACATCTAAGTAAAGTCCATCTGCAGTGCAAAAGATAATACATCCTAATTTATAAACAAATTTCTACCTACTAAGTTTACTGGAGCTGAAGTACTTAAGAGTAAAGCATGCTTGTCTTTAGTTGGTTCTAAAGGGACCCAGATAGGTTTAGTCATGGGAAAATTGTTGGGGTATTAGTTGCACCCACTGCTGACGCTTTTTAAGATGATATTGGAATTTTATCCTGATCACCTGTATTCAGCACAGACCAAGTCACACCAGTAACAATCAGAAATGAAACCTCTCATTGTCCTACTTTTAACTTAAATGATCCTTCTTGATCTACTTGCATTAGTGCTTTTATGCTTATCTCCCCCCCAGTGTTGTCAGTATGTGCCTCCTGACATTTGCTGTCAATCTGAGGGTGGGGGTGATACAGAAGAATTGGAAGGATTTTGGGTTTGACACTGCTGCCCTTGCTGCTATTGTTGTTGCTGATTAGGGCAATCACCTTTCCAATGTTTTAACGCCTTGTAATAACCCTGTAACATTGCCGTTTAATGCCAATTTATAATGAAAATTGTATAATATGTTGGAGCTTTTCTCCCCGGTCCTCCGCTGAAAAAGGGCTCTTTAGCTCAGTCGCACAATCCCGGTCAACAAATGTAAAATAAATAAATAAATAAATAAATGACCAGTTTGTGGACACGTGATAACCCCCCCCCCCTTTCCAGTTTGATTTTGTTGAAAATGTGTTCCTGTTACTTTTCCCTGCCTATGTCTTTGCCCCTTACATTTGGTAACACTCCATGCACAAAGACAGAGTTTAAAGCTGCCTTAGCAGAATGTGCAGAAAATAAATCCTTACGTCTCCTAAAGTAATCTCTTGGTGTTTTCATCTCCTTACTTTGTTTACATGCAGTAAGTTTCTCCCAGTTTGGTTTAACTGACATATTTCTAGAATTTCTTTCAAGAACTTTACTGGCACTTTGGCTAATTCACACATCCCTCCAGTAGTCGAGCATTCAGGGTCCTTTTCTGGCACCAATCCAGCCTTGTTCTTTAATATTTCATATATATATCAGGAGTTACTAGGTTTTTAGCAGTCGCCTTAAATCTGACAGGTTTAGTTCATATATTTGATTAACAATACTCAGTTTCTCTTTCAACATTTGTAGGTCTTGCCTTATTTTTGGAAAGTTTTTTTTACTATAGTATGTAAACCAATAATCATCCAAGGTGGGTGGAATAATGTCCTATACCCATCATAATGTGGTACCTGTCTGAGGGGGTATACAGCATCTGCCTTTTTTCTTCTTCTTCTGCAGTTTGTCTTCCTTTGAATGAGTATGGTATACTTTTTTTTTACTTTGCCACTCTCAACTGTCCTTTTTTTCTGGGATCTGCTTAGTGCCTGAGTTGAAAGGTAACCACGGTGGGAAGAAAGGAAACTGATCATCTTTCACCAAAGATTCCCCATTCAGCTATGGTTTGATGAACTGCCATCTGATACTTTGAAATCACTGGTTATAAAGGGGCAGTGTCACATAGGTTCATAGGTGTGTACTAGGCTAATGGCCCTGGAGGCTTTACAAGCCTAGCCCATAGGATTACCCTGGCATCATGCCATGCCACCCGACCTTAGTTCCCCGTGTCTTGTCAAGAAGAGCCACTGTTGTGATCCGCGGGGTGAATTTTCTATTATTCATCAAGATTTCTCTTGAAGAGGGCCAGTGAGGCACTCCGCTTGACATGTATGGGAAGTCTATTCCATAGCATGGGCAATCTCTGGGTTATGAACCTGCCCCTCCAGCTTATTCTGTTGGTTGTGGTAATGAGGTTGAGGTCTCTGGAGTGTGTATTGCAGAGGGATTGGGATTTCTTTAAATGTAGCATTTCTAACAGAGCTGCATCAGACATGGCTTTGTAAGTCAAGCAGAGATCACCTATAAGTAGGTGATATGAGACAGAGAATAGTTGGAGTTTTTTGAGTCTGTCCATATAGGACAAGTGTTTAAGGCCTAAGATCCTCTTTGTGAGGTACTTTTGCAGTCTCTCCAGTTGTTGCAGGTGTCTAGTGAGGTACATCCCAAATGGGGCATTGTACTCGATGATTGGCCTAATGAGGGAAGAATAGAGGGAGACAATGACCTCTTTCTTCCTGGATGCAAAACCCTTAGTAATGAGATGTGCCACATAGAAGGACTTTCTGGTCACAGTGGCAATGTGGTGGTCAAAAGAGAGGTTGCTGCCAACCTGTGTTCCCAGCTCTGTTATGATGCCTTCTGTGTTCAGTGGACTACCAACAATGTGGTAATTCATGAGAACCGGGTTTTTCCCAAAGGGGATGACGACATTTTTTGACATTGACCTTAAGGCCATGGTTTTAACACCAGTCGTTGGTCTCAGTGAGGCCTTTCTGTAAGATGTCAACATCACTTGGGGAGTTAATTATGGCTCCCAACTTGCAATCGTCTGTGAACATTGTCAGCCATAGTCCATTTGTGTCGGCCTGGACTTCAGAGAAGTCGATACCAAACAGGAGAGGATCCACGACCAAACCTTGTCAGACTCCACTCATGACTGGTCAGCAGTCTGAGTTGGAGTCAGCTACTTTCACACTGTGAGTTCTATCTATGAGCCAGTTTGCAACCCACCTAGTGATATAGGGGTTGATGCCTAGCTTAGTGAGTTTTTCTATGATTCCTGAGTGGGGAATGGTATCAAAAGCCTTGGCCAGATCAAGGTAGGCTGCATGAACCACCTTGCCTTCATCCACAGCTCTGGTGACTGACTCAAAGAGGTCGACCAGGTTGAGCAGGCATGATCTACCCTTCACAAAACCAAACTGTGTTTGCAGAATGATTCCATTAATCAGATTTTATCTCTTTATCCTTTTTCTCCAATTGTGTTCTTAGGTTCAGTATTTTAATTCTGTCAAAAGCACCATTTTCGGCAAAATATAAGTCTGGGTTTGGTTTAGTTAGTTTATGCCATTCTTATTTACCCCATATTTGTGATACATATAGTAAGTTGGAGAAATATCTCATGGTTCAGTAGTTTTATTGCTTGTCATACCCATTTTATTTCACCCTCTTTGTTTTGCATCTTGTTTTTCTGTTTTTTTTTTCAAAGCTTTATTTCTGAAGAACATACCCACACATATACATCATCCACATTCACTCATGCAGGGCCTGTCCCTGCTATTTATTTTGGACTGTAATCCAAATTTTTTTTTGCCAGTCCCCTCCCACTTAATTTACACTGCTATGCTATAAAACCTCATAATTGTGAATATTAACCTAATCACATAATGCATTCGACAATGCGTTAGCATCTGTGCAACACACATGAACTGAAAGACAAAGTGTAAGTTAAAAGCACTTACTGAGATGAGTACCCAATATTTGTTGAAGAGATCTCTGCCACGGGCTTCAGTATATCAACAAAACAGATAGTTGTTATTAAACATCTGTATCACGGCACCAACTGAAATGGAAATTTGTTACTTTCTAATTTATGCATGAATAAAGTTCAATATAAAGACTGTCAAAGATTCTGGATACAAACACATATTTATTAAAACAGTATCATGATATGTAATATCTCAGTATACAGAGATTCAACCATATGCACAGTCATGAGTTGTTTTACACCTCCCTAACGTAAAAAACTTAAATTCATATAAAGTTTAAGGCTGTCATAACTGATAAATTCATTTGCACACATTCTCAAGGTTGGAAAGAGTAAACATTGCAAAATATGTGGTGCAGAGGACAGTTTGACAAATTGTATATGTTCTTATCTAGACATGTTTTATATGTTTACTTTAATCAGTCTTATCTCAGAGCACATTTTGTGCAAAGAACTGGACACATAAACCTTATAGTGTCTACATAGAAGAAAACATTTACCATCTGGTTGTTAATGTCAAGCTGACCTTTGTCAAAAGAATTATACCAGAGGACCAGCAGCAGCTTAAACGTAAATCTTCAGAAATATAGACAATCCACTACAGTAAAGCAGAAAAAGATGGTATAAATGAAGAGAGGAAATGTTATTAAAAAATACTGATGTGGAAAATAAAAACTGATGAAATAGAAAAGGAGAAAAAATATGGTATAAGAATATAATGATACAATATTATTTTGTTAAACCATGGGAAAATCTAACAGATAGGAAAATTAAGGTTACAAAAATAAGAAATGTATGGTGCAATAATAAAGTAGGAAATCAAGACTTTTTGTGGTGACTGGTAATAGATAAATTACCAGTGAAAGGAAACATGACATATAAAAAGAAAAGTGAAAAAAATATATTCTCATTGTGGGTAAGAAGAGGAAACTGCTGAACATGTGCTTATGAGATGGTACATTCCCATATTCAGCTTGGCTAGATCACAGAATGCTGTGGGAGAGGTGAAGACGAGGGGAAGAGGAGAAGGGGGGTTTTATATTTACGTCTAACACTCTCCCTTTTCTCTGAGTTTGTGCAGTCCCAGAAGTTAGTATGTATGTATGTACGTACACACACACACACACACACACACACACACACACACACACACACACACACACACACACACACACACACACACACACGTATACTTTAAATTGCATGTAATCAGAGAAAACAAGCTAGCCCTCTGGTGTTATAAAAATAAACATTTATTCTCCTTTGCAGCTGGAAAAATAAGATAAACCAGTTTAACTTATACAAGCTTCATCAGTGTCTATTTATCTATCTGTATATGAGTGCATGTGCACACATATATATATATATATTTATATACATGTCTGTGTGTGTGTGTGTGTGTGTATATGTGTGAATGTATATATTATATATATATATATATATATATATATATATATATATATATACATATATGTTCACTACACTGAGGACACAGAGTTCACATCAAAAAAATAAATGTTTTTTTTGTGTGTCTTACAACCTTGGGAGTATTAATATTTTGAGATGCATCCTACTAAGGTTTTAGAGATTTTAGATTCACTTAATTGTATGTTGATTAAATAAGACATGATTACACAAAGTAAACCCTTAAAGTACAAATGGAAGTGATATGAAGTTTTGCATTAAATAAGTCGAAATTATATTTCAAACTGATAATTCACATTATTTAAAATGTTAAGCGCAGTCTCATATTTGTAATTCACGTAAAAATCTACTGCCAATCATTAGCGGACCGGAGTTCCGCTGTGGCGACCCCTAACCAGGAAAAGCCGAAAGCAACAAAATTAAGTGCAAATATTTGTGTCAATTATTTTGCTATCAAATACAATGCAAGTATCAAAATTACAAGTCTAATATGGCCTTCCTACAGCCCTAATTGAATTTAAGGCTTACATCTGCAAAGAAGAAGTGAAGAAGACATGATTAGAAAATGATTCTGCTGGAGATGCAGGCTGCCACAGTACTGCCCCCATTACAACATGCGCAGAGAAATGTATACTGAGAACTGAAGATTAGAAAACCTTCTATATCACCCACCTGATCATGAAGGGATTCACATCTAGATCAAGGGAGGTCATCGTCCCCCTGTACTCATCACTCATTAGACCTATGATTGAGTACAATGCCACGTTCGGAATGTATCTGACCAGACACCTGCTGCAGCTTGAAAGGCCCCAAAAGTTCCTCACCAAAAGGATAAAGGGTCTCAAAAATATGTCTTATGCTGCCCGACTGAAAGAACTCCAGCTCTATTCAGTCTCATACCGCTTGCTCAGAGGTGACCTGTGCCTGACATATAAGGCCATGTCAAACCCAGATTTGATGAATATGCTTCACCTCAAAAAATCTAGATCCCTCAGAACCACAAGGGCGGGAGACTTAAACCTTGACACGGTTATAAATAGAACGTGCTGGAGGGACAGATTCATCACCCAGAGACTCCCTGTGCTGTGGAACAAAATCCCGGTACATGTGAGGCAGAGCACCTCTCTGGCCTTGTTCAAGAGGAATCTTGACCAATGGATGGGAGATTGCAGATATACCCCAGGGATTACTTCAGTGTCACTGCTTGACAGAGGCACAGCAAAATTATAGGCATAGTTTTTATTCAAACTAAAGGGGTGGCGAAAGCCACATAACTATGGGCTAGGCTTATAAATGCCCTTGGGCAGATAGCCTAGTATGAACCTATGAACCTATGAACCTATATTAGTTCAGCAAAATCAGGGACCTGAAAAAACAGTAGGCACAACATCTGTTCAGTCATTGTGAACAACATATCCTCTTCTGGTATCTTTGTCTTGAATTTTAAACTGACAAGTAATGTGACATATGTATGTATGCATGCAAACAGTTGTCATGCTTTACTTTTCTAAAATTATATACCAGCATGCTCACACTAAACATAAATACTAACAAAGCTGTCTTATACTTACAATGATGCAAACATGTTTTTTCATGGACATGTTTCCAAACTTTTGGAAGATTGTGGTTCAAACTATTTTCTCTGGCCAATTTCACAACAAAACAAAGGAAACAAAATGTCAGATTTTGTCAAAGCCAAATATTCTTTTGTTTCCTTTCTTCATTATCACCAGCTTGATCATATTACTTAATAGGGTAAATGCTGTTTGCAACCCTCAAATGAGCAGAATGGAAAACATAAGTTAGTATGGGGCCTTCTGGTTGTGTCCCTCCAGATGTGCATTATTTGTGAATTCCCTTTCGATATAATATTATTGTCATATAGCTTTCTTTTCATGAACTTTGGTTACAGGTTGTGCATCCATGATAAGAGCTTTGTGTCTCTGACACAGATCTGCCATCAAAAATTTAGAAACCAGTACTGCAGAAACAAAACCACTACTGTGATGAAAAACAGGACACGTGGAATATCATACAGAAAACTGATATTTTCTGGTAAAAACTCTAAAATGAGCTTATAGTTGTTTAGGGAAAATAAAATTGAAGTTTGACATGGGTCATGATTTTGCTACAGTGTATCACTTCAAAAAAAGGTACAAGAAATAATGGCTACTGAAAAATATGAAGATAATGATCCAAAGTCATAATAATATGATAGTCATTGTGATTATTAATACTTTAAACCATAATTTCACATTCTTAAGACATTTAGAATGGCTTTGGAGAAAGGTTTGAAATAAGTGCTCATCATGTTTCCCATGTCCTTGGTGTTCTCTCCAAAAATATTAATTTAAACCAGAACTAAACTATACATTTTCCTGTAAGCAATTATATAATGCGATAAGTCCATCCGACTCTACTTAAATTATGTTCATGATGGAAGGCAAATGAAAAAATATTACCAGCCTTTCAGAAAGCTTTAGAGAAAATACAAATATTTACTTTATATTCCATCTTTAGTAAAATTAGAAAGAATAAATTCCCAATGAAGGAACACATTTTATGAGAAAATGATTACACTCTAATACTCAGTGATGTCAAGGTAAGCTTGCAGTACAGAGTTACCACTCTTAAACATATTCTAACCAGAGAAATACATAGCATTTCTTGAGACTTTGCTTACTGATTGATATCCAATTTTTCAGACCGAACAAGTTTCCACAAGAAATGTCGATATATTTTATAAAAGATGGGAAATGACGTATTTTTTTTATTAATGTCCAGAAGTCAGTGCATGCCTTGCATACTCATACATATTTACAAACACACACCATGTATGTAGTATTTAGTTCACCTTCATAGAAACCAAATCTATGTTATATGTCATGAATGCTTTGTAAACGTATGCTTTTCTAAAATAACTGTTCAGCATATTTCCCATCGCATTGTAGTAATTCATTTAGGCAGTTGTTTAAGTAGAAAAGGGCTGAACAGCTATGAGAAAGAACATTTTTGTATAAATAATGCTACACTAAATGCAAGGGAAACTTAGACCCAAATGAAGGTGTCCTACAAATGTCTGTGTGCTATCAGTCAGAACTTCAGAGGTAGTAGAAGAAGGCACTCCAGAAAAGGGAGTATAATAAATAGTTAACAATAGTGAATGAAAATCATTTTACTTTATATTATTCATTTAATGTCTGTTAAAAGAAGTAAAATAATTAAATTCACCAGAGAAGCTGTCACCTGATCCTGTTTTGAATTCTGAGTAATTTCATTGCATAACGCTTAATAAGAACCCACTGTGTAGATTGACACAACTGTTGCAGTAATCTCTACTTTTCGATTAAATTTCTAATTAGCAAATTCTTGAGGACATCCCCAGGTTACATTACAGTAATTTTTGTACTGTCATTGTCATTTTTATTATAGAGTAGGATTATTGCATTTATTATTAAATTTATTAATATGAATTACTTTAATGAATATAGGCATGTTTCAATCATAACTTTGTTTCTGGAAGCAAGAGATATAATTTTTACTGTTTATTTGAAATATTTTATGCCATAAACCATTTATGTTGCCTTAATTTAGACATATATGCAAACAAATAGCATACTCATACACAGTCTTACATACGCATTTAAAGTGAATGTAGTCACTTTTTACAGTCTTCGGAATATTGATATGCTTTTGAAAAACAGTTGTCTATGCACTTAACAAGGCTGTTTTTAAATATAATTTTCTCAGTTGTTTTTATTGAAATTTTTAACAACAAAACATTAGTATATGATAATACAAATATTATAAAACAAATATATCTATAAGAACAATGATAAACAACAACCATAATAACTATTTACAATGGTCTCTACTATAAAACAAAGCTTTTTAAACAGAAAAAATGTGGTGAATAGTTCTTAATTATATGTTTATCCAGCAGTTCTTTGAATTTCAACCATATATTGTAAGAAGATGTGATTCATTTCTTACACTTTACTTAAGAATTATTTTGTCCTTAATGCCTTATTCATATCTATTAGAAACATTGCAGAAAAAAAGGCAAAAAAAGACATTTTGGATGTGTTATATGTTGTTTTGGTCTAACTCTCTAAAATATTAACTATAACAACATAGAAAGCTGAAAATACAAAAGGCCACAGAAGTTCAAGTCCCTTTATACATTCCAAAGTTAGAATACTGGATGGTAGAATTTTAGGCCTTAGGACATCAGTCTGTAAAAGCTGATAATTTTACAAGAGCTTAATATTTTCTGCTGTTTTAAAACATGCATTTCAGTCATCCTTATGGTGTCATTGTTTAGACAATATTTAATAAAAGGGGAATAGGAAGTCAAACCCCCTACCCCCATCAGGGTTGGCCAGGGTAAAGACTAAGTTACTTATTAGTTTCCCTTTTAAGAATGTTGCCCATTTTGATTTTTTCTTATCCATTATTTTTCAGTATGATTGACTGTTGAAAGCTGATATTCTTCTGTTATTACAACAGTTATTTATGTTCACTACTGACCTACTTTCCCAGTCTGTATTTCTTACTGTAATATCATACATTGTGCAGCTGTGAGAAATGCAATGGTTGCCAAGATAAAGCATATACTATCTGTACTGAAATATATCCCAAACTAAAAATGATATGTGTTTAGTCTGGTGAAAGCTACAGTGACTTAGCCTGTAGATTGCTTGGATATCCTTACCTATTTCTGATAATTTTTAGTCAGTTCTGAAAATCATTGAACATGTTCCATAAATGAATGTGAAAAGGAGCAACAGTAGCCACTGTTCTAATACTAAAATGATAATTGCTAATGTCTGCAAAGCAATTACTCCATGCATTCCCCTAATTGTCCTCTACACAAAACCATGTCCGACTTTCTTTTTGATTCACTAGTTTTTACATTAATTAATGCTTTTCCATAGTGTTTAGTTTCCAATTAGTTACAAAGCCAAGAGATGCAGAGTCTAGTGGTCTATATTGATTTGAATTATTCATTTTTTCATGTAGTGTTTTCATGTTACCGGTGGAGAATCTTGCAGATGTAAAGCTATATTGGTCAATATATGATTTATTTAACATCTCCTTAGTTATCTAGTTTAACCAGGTAAGTGCCACTGCACATGTGTTTTGTCAGACGTGATCTGGGTGCATTGCTTTCCTTAAGGGACTTGCATGGGGAAGCTGTAGGAATCAAACCAGATTCTACATGCATCCAACCAATAAAGTACTTCAACCTTGTATGCCACTGTGATACACTGTCAAATGCAAGCAAATATGTTAATTAATGAATTAATTTATTTGTGATTTACTTTGCTGCCTAGGAAAAAAATGTCTCTGTGAAGACCGTTTACAGTGGCACCCTGATGAGATAAATCTGGAATAAATCAATGGATATCTTATATTCATCCACATGAACTAAAATAGCAGGACGTTTGACAACATGAACAAATGCAGTCAATACATAGTATAGTACAAAAATGCATCAGCTTGTCATAGTTTCCAAAAAAGGAATGCATTTTAGGAACAGAAAAAAAAGAGAAAGAGCAGAACGACAGAATCTGAAACGCTAAATATAATTTTATTTACACTGATGTTGAACAACATCTGGAAGTACATGAAGCAGTCATATGGTAAAAACAACTGATATAAATGAAAAGCAGGGTGAGTTTTACATTCGTCTATCCACAACCCCTTTTTTCCCATTTTTGCACATAGGGTTGGGGTGTCATTTCCTAATTCCAAACAGGACTGGTGTTTCTTTGCATGGAATAGTTTGACTGCAGACATTAGAGTAAAGCCACATTTATATGTTCAAAGATACAGTGGATATAAAACGTGTACACCCCCCCCCCCGTTAAAAAGACAGGTTTTTGTGATATAAAAAATGAATCCACAGTAAATCATTTCAAAACTTTTCCACCTTTAATGTGACCTATAACTTGTACAATTCAATTGAAAAACAAATTTGTTAGGGAAAAAATATAAAAAATAAAAAACGTAGAATAAGCTGGTTGCATAAGTGTGCACATTCTTAAACTAATACTTTGTTGAAGCATGTTTTGATTTAAGTACAGCATTCAGTTTTCTTGTGTACATACCTGTCATCAATTAAAGAGACTCTGATTAACCCCAAATAAAGTTCAGCTGTCCTAGTAGGATTTTCCTGACATTTACTCAGCTGCCTGCTACACAAAAGCCATGGTTCACAGAGAGCTTACAAAGCATCAAAGGGATTTCATTGTTGAAAGGTATCAGTTAGGAGAAGGGCACAAAAACATTTCCACAGAATTGGATATACCGTGGAACACAGTGAAGACAGTCATCAAAAAGTGGAGAAAATATTGGACAGCAGTGATGTTGCAAAGAACTGGACGTCCCTCCAATATTGATGAAAAGACAAGATGAAAACTGGTCACGGAGGCTGCCAAGAGACCTACAGCAACATTGAAGGAGCTGCAGAAATTTCTGGCAAGCACTGGTTGTGTACTACATGTGACAACAATCTCCCGTATTCTCCATATGTCTGGGCTATGGGGTAGGGTTGCAAGATGGAAGCCTTTTCTTACACAGAAAAACATCCAGGCCTGGCTAAAATTTGCAAAACAATACATCAAGTCTCCCAAAAGCATGTGGGAAAATGTGTTATGGTCTGATGAGACCAAAGGTTGAAATTTTTGTTCCAAAAGGTATGTTTGGTGCAAAAACAATACTTCGCATCACCAAAAGAATACTATCCCCATGGTGAAGCATGGTGGTGGCAGTATCATGCTTTGGGGTTGCTTTTCCTCATCTGGAACTGGGGCTTTAGTCAAGGTGGAGGGAATTATGAACAGTTCCAAATAACAGTCACTTTTGGCCCAAAACCTTCAGGCATCTGCTAGAAAGCTGAAGATGAAGAGGAATTTCACCTTTCAGCACCACAATGACCCCATGCATACATCCAAATTAAGAAAAGAATGGCTTCAATAGAAGAAAATTAAAGTTTTGGAATGGCCCAGCCAGCGCCCAGACCTAAATCCAATAGAAATTCTGTGGGGTGACCTGAAGAGGGCTGTGCACAAGAGATGCCCTCGCAATCTGACAGATCTGGAGGGCTTATGCAAGGAAGAGTGGGCAAATATTGACAAGTCAAGATGTGCCATGCTGATAGACTCCTACCCAAGAAGACTGAATGCTGTAATTAAATCAAAAGGTGATTCAACAAAGTATTAGTTTAAGGGTGTGCACACTTATGCAACCAGCTTATTGTACGTTTTTTATTTTTTATATTTTTTCCCCTAACAGATTTGCTTGTTTTTCAATTGAACTGTACAGGTTATAGGTCACATTAAAGGTGGGAAAAATTTTGAAATGATTTATTGTGGTCTCATTTTTTTATATCACAAAAATTTGGCATTTTAACAGGGGTGTTAACACTTTTTATATCCACTGTATATATACTCTAGGGAATACATGTAAGTGTAACCATATCAGGAGAGCCATATTGCATTTGTACAATGAAAGTAACCGTAGTAGGAGGTTCATAGTACATTTGTGAAAAAAAAAATAGTAATTTCTTATTGCAAATAATATACTATTGCAGACGTTGGTAATGATCTGTTCATGTCAATTCCTGATTGCTATGCATTAGTTATGTCTAATGTAAGCCTATGTTATGTCTTATGTAAATCTGATATTGCTATATACATATCTTATTTTATGTAAACGTGCTTTTTCATTTCAATTATATTTGCCAGTTGGCTAGGACTAACAATGTTCTGAGCCAAGCTATAAATGGAATGCTGTCAATGCAATACCTATATTGACATAGAGATGTTTGCAGGTCAAGAAGACAAGAAGCTTGGGCAGTTTTTAATTTAAACTCCTAACATTAAGCAGTGGTGTAGACCAAATTGGGATTTGCTATGTCGGTATGTCCAGGAGATTGACTGAAAAACGAGCTGCAAATGTTTTGGCCAGTTTGTGGAAACCATGAGGTAGCAAGTGCAGACCATCCTTGACAAAGCAGGTTGACTTGTCAACTGTTGTATTCCATGCTGGCACATGCTGTATTCCTCAGAATGACAACCATTAATTATCTAGTTTTTACATTATTTTATCCTTTTTCTGGGGCATCATTCTTGGTAATGGCAGAATACTTAGGACTAGAGCTTTCCCTGCCTTGAACACATGCACAGAGAGATCTGTCATGTCTCTCTGCATCTGTTCCAGAGTGGAACGCCTTAGATTATTCATCCTCACGTGCATCCCTGAGGTAGAAATTGTATTTAAGGTGGAGAGAGAGCTCTAGTTACATCACAAGATCTGGCACCTGAAAAGCAGCTTACTGCGACCAGCTCCTTGTTCACCCTGGTGAAGAAAGAATATTTGTTCCTGACTACATAATGCTAATAACTAGGATTTTAAAACAGGAGGCTGCAGATTTTGGAGGCCATGCAGATGTAGGTTTGCTACTGCAAAAGATATGGGTATCTATGTGTCAGTTTTAGTTGCTTATAAGTATTTGAGAGAATTGCCATTTTTGGATACAGGTTTTGGATTTTAAATTAACTATTTCCGCAGATGGAAAAAAAACAGAATTACCATATCTAAGAAGCACTGGATTGTGTATATTTATTAGATTTTTGTGGGCAATATCAGACTCTCCATATAGCTGCTGGAGGAATTGAGTGGGGAGAACAGGATAAGCTGTGAAGGACTTAGAAGCAGAGGATGGATATATACTTCGATTTTTGGGGCATACCTTCAACAAGAAAGGTTCTTATAATCTAACAATACACTGGAGAAGCAAGCTGACCAGTGATATAATCATTCAAGCAATAAGCCTCCTTGTTATGTTTATTAAAACTGACCTCTAATGCAGCATTGCTTAGAACACTTGGGCAATCTTTATTTTTTGAAACTGGCAGCCTGTAATCTATAAAAGAAAACTGACCTTTGTTAGAAAGATGGCAGAGGTAAATGAGAGGAAGGCACTAGTCCATTCTACGGGCAGACATGTTTTTAAGTCAAGATCTGGGACCAGAACCTGGCTCTAATTTGCTGCCAGTAGACACAAGAGAATGAACAGACAGGTAGAAAGGTATTTTGACTAAAGAAGGATCACTGACTGAAGGGGAAATATGCAATGGGACAGGTGGCTTACAAACTACTGCAGAGGTCCCAGTTGTATAGATTGCCTTTCTCCTTCAGTGAGTATGATTTTCTGTCATCTGCCATTCACTCACATAGATAATGTCATCAACAAAGTCATTATACAACTAAAACTTTGTTACATTATCTCTCCTGTGCTCTCCCCACCCAGATGTTTAGCAACAGACAAAACCATTTTAATCCCCAAACTGGAATATACTTTACAGTTCATCCTTCTTCATTTTTCACACACCACTCAGAAACTCATATAATCAAGAGTGAAATATTCAGATTTACACTGCTAGCTAAGCTCATTTCCATCACTGTTTATTATTAATAAAAGTGAAATGTCTTCCCCTTACCTAAAGACATGGTTACTGTTAACCCCTTAAAAGCTCACTTCAAATAAAGGACCAAATCTAAAGTTTTGGAAGTTCTCAAAAAATGTCTGTATTCTCATTAGACCAAGATCTAAGCTCACTAATGGAGAAAAAATCATCCTCAGGATAAGGCTTATGAAATAAAAAAATGTGAGACTCTGGAAACTTTTAAAAGAAATCCTAAACAATATCTACAAAATTAATCTACATGCTCTTGCTTTCTAGACACTGATTAATTGCAAGTATGTCATAAACAGTACAAATAACATTGAAAAGAATTTCACCTGTATGTAAATACTATAATGTTTATAAGAGAAATTATCAGTACTTGTTTCAGTTTCCACCAATGCATATTGCTGTAACATCTATGTTTTTACCTGTATTTTTTTAAAATGTATGTTTTTGATTTATACTTTAATACTGCCTAGTCTGTTAGTATACTCCACAAACCTTCCATAGTATTTACTAGTATACTTTTACCCAGGTCATGGATAAAAAGGATTAGTAGACCATTCCACTTATTCATGGATGTCAATGAATACTACTGCAATGGCTTTCAGTGATCTTGAAGGAGGAGAATCTAGGGCCTGTGGAAAGAAAGAATGGATTTACAGATGTTAGTGATTCCTCTGCATTAATCATTATTATTTGTGGATCCTTCTCAGATGTGGCTTATCTTTTATACTTCTCAGCAGAAGATGAGCAGATGCTTGTAGTAATATGTTTAAGCATGACTTTCAGGTTTACACCACATGCAGAAATGTTCTTATTCTCACCTGATTTTATTACTTTGCTTGATATAGAATTTGGATCTGGGGTTTACAGATAGTTAGAGAGAAGCTGTCAGTGTTTCATTATTTGCTCATTTTGTTTGTCTCACATTTGTGCTGTTGTTCATTTTTTCACTTAGACATATGCAACTCATTTGTGTTGTTGAACAATGGTCATATATACTGCAAGTCTAACAACAAAATGACGTGACCATTTTCTCTAGATGATGATCACTTTTGATGTGACATCTCAATCCCATGTATAAAATAGGGAAAAGGGGATTAATGCCACTGCTAGTATATGATTATACTTAAAATTGTCAACCCACAGAATGATTAACGATCTGCTAACTTGAACACTTAATTCCCCAAACTAACACTGCCTGAAAAAGAAGAAATGATATATTTTTCTGACCAGTGAAACAAACAAAACAAAAAAAATAATAACCTAACAGTAACTTCACATTAATTTTTTTTCTTAATGTAATTTGCAAGGTTGGTGTTGGGGCAGACTAGGCTATGATTAGAGCACACAAATATACAGGTGCCATATGGAAATGCAACTGTAGTTTACCCCCGACTCTTAAGTTCTGAACTCCACAACCACAGCTGTTCTCTCATTCCAACATTTTACATTCTGTCTGCCACTTGTTCTATACGTAGCACCTTCTAATAACTTATTCTGTATTTTTTCTTACACTCCATATTCTATTTGTCTCTTTTTTTCCTCTATGTAACATATGCCAATATTTTTTCTGCATCATCCCTACTACTTTAGTCAAAATCTTCCTTACTACTTTATGTATTAACAGTAGTAACAATTTTACAAAGTCACTTACTCCTTTTCATATTAAATGCCTGACACTGATTACTTGCCTATTATTGTTATTACTGTGTATAATCTTATTCAGTTCATGCTTGTTATATTTACTTCTTGACTGTGGAGTATAATCTTATTTAATTGTTCATGCTTGTTATATTTACTTGTTAACTGTGGAGCTATTCTCCTCAGACCACCACTGAAAATGGGCTCATAATAGTGCAATGGACTATTCTGGTAAGCAAATGTGAATAAATAAAATAAATAAATAAATTATTGACCAAATAAGCATTCAGTATAATCTAACTGTAGACTTTTATTTATTTAACACCTCTCTCTGTGCATTAACAAACATTTGCCACTACTTTGGATTCCTAACAGAACATGTATTACATATGTGCATCATTAATTACATTAGCTCAGCTATATACACACATACATACACAAATTAATAATATTAACAAATAAAATAAAATTGTAAACAAAAGCAGCAAATGGAAAACTGTGTTACTGGGAAATTGAACCTGAACCTAGAAAGCTACACTAAATGATTTTGAAGTGACTAAAACACAAAACAAAACTATAAAGTTAAGGTATATTAACATAATTGT
This sequence comes from Protopterus annectens, assembly GCF_019279795.1. Classification (NCBI taxonomy): domain Eukaryota; kingdom Metazoa; phylum Chordata; order Ceratodontiformes; family Protopteridae; genus Protopterus; species Protopterus annectens. Next base: position 478,333,238 of record NC_056750.1, read on the forward strand.
CATTATAACATGGGTAAATTACCAGCACTGCATAAAATGGGAAACATTTATTTAGTAAAATAAAAGAGTAACTGGCTTTGAGAAGTACATCTATGCTTCATCAGACATAACCAAATCAATTAACTATTCACTTTTTAAAAATAGCAGCATCCAATCATAACTAGAACTCAGTTAAACAATCAATGGCTAACCCATCAGGAAGACTGTGTGTGCATATACAAAAAGCATTAATAGTGTATATCCATTCATAATTCCATTCATAACAATTCCAGCTTAAAACTGTGAAATAATTAATTAAATACATTAAAATAACTAAAAACAGAATTACCTGCAGTTCACAAAAAGGATTCAAAACTTAAAATAGTATCACTCTTCTCATGAACGCACATATCACTCACATTGCTAAATCTCAAGAGTTGAAGCTCGCTTGCAAATGTTGCTAGGTTACCAAAACAGTGTACAGTCTGAGATAAGCAAATTAAAAGCAATAAAACCTAACATGTCCAAAAACATGCTTAGATAGCATCCATTTCAGGAAAAAAAAAATGTATATATATATATATATATATATATATATATATATATATATATAAACCAATAATAAAAAATAATAAATAAAAAATATTTGTATAAAATATGTAATCAATATGCTGAATATAGCTCTCAAAGGAACTGAAATACAGAGGAAAAAAATTGCATACATACCATAAATCACTAGGTGTTAAGAAAATATATTCCAAGGTATAGCAAAGATACCCATATAATGTACATATACATCTGAAAATGGAAATAACTATATATATATATATATATATATATATATATATATATATATATATATGAGACAAAAACGTAACTAATACACCCAAAAAATAAAAAATAAAATATAAACCTAATTAAAACTTGGACCCTCTTAATATGTAAACTAGCTCTTAACGTTTAAGGTAAAATATATATGTATATATCCATTAATGATAGGACTTCAACTTCCTATCTCTCAAAAAAGGTTTGAGAGAAATAGCTTCATCAAGGCCCTGTTGTTTATCTGCTTGTAATAAATCAATCTATCTCTGCTCGGCCTTCTCTAATGTATTCCTGATATCACCTTGCCTAACATTTGGGGAAAGAGCCTGAAGGGTCAAGAAGGAAAAACTATGTTCATGACCTTCTTCTAAAACATGTTTTGCTACAGCACTTCTATCATCTCCAATGTTTCTATAGTAAATGTGCTCCCTAATTCTATCCCTTAAAAGCCCTAGTGGTCATACCAATATAAAATTTAGGGCATTTGTTACACTGAGGTAAATACACTACATTACATGTGGAACAATCAGCATAATGTCTAAAAACATACCTCTTGCCTGTTTTGAGATGTTTAAACAATGTCTACAACTATAAGTACCTTCTCTAACCAATTGTACTTTATTATTTAAAAAGCCTGTTTTATGGCAAAGTCGTCTTTTCAAGGATTTCATATTCCTAAAAGTAACCTTAGGATAAGATCAAACTGTATTTCTAATGTTATCATCAACCATTAATATATGCCAATTCTTATGTATAACATCCATTATATATTTATTATCAGAGGTAAATGGAAGACATAATCTACAAGTTCTATTATTTTGTATATTCAATCTAACAAAATTTGTATTAATACTTTTAGAGAAGTACGGTCTGCCCCTATTCCTTCTTTCCATGTTCAAGACCTCAAATTGAGTGTGCCATTCTGTTCTCATATATCCCCTGTCTAAAAACTCTTCTCTCAACAGCTTTGCCTGTTCAGCTAGAACAAGATCATTACTAGTTAGCCTAGATATGTGTAGGGCTTAATTTTTATTTTACTAAATAAATGCTTCCCGTTTTATGCCATGCTGGTTGTTTACACGTGTTATTTACTTGTTGTGTTCTATTGAAACAGGCATTGTACTTTACCTGATGCAGTGGTTTTGTGCTTTTTCATAATTGTCATTATATTACCACAATAACTAAAAATTAAAAGTATTTAAAAAAACAGGAGACTGTCATTTACCTCAGAACTACAATACAAAGCTACCCAAAACACAATCCTGTGAAAATTAAGTACAAGAAAACACAAGCTAATATTAGTTACAATATTTGAAAATAAAAAATAAAATAAAATTATAACCACAAGCAATCTAATAGAAAACTGGATCACCAAGCAATAAAAGTGGAACCTAGAAAGCTGCACTAAATTATATTACAGCAATAAAACACATAACTAGACTACAAACCTAAGAGTTGTTAATATAACATACATTATATTAGTACAATACATCAGAAAAATCAAAGTTTTAGAAAAAGATTACTGTTTACCTCAGAACTACACTACAAAGCCACATGAGATGGCTCCTTAATAAAAACCTGCTTGAGCTATGCAAAGCCCTTCTCAATAAAACATACTAAGCATTTACGTAATCTCCAAACTCAAATAGATAAGCTTAATGTCTTGGGGTAGGGGAAGGTGTTCTGCTTTCTATGATCAATATTTTTTGCTGTAGGATTAGGCAATGGGTTTCAGAATTCTTGGCTTTGAAACTCATCATGAAATTCATTTACTAAACCAACAATACGAACCATTATACTATATTCAAAAACATGCACGCTGATTGGTCAGCATGCACGTTGTAAATCAGAGTTATAGTAATGGAAAAAGGTCCGGTCGCCCAGACTTTTTCCATTACTATAACTCTTTTTTCACACTGTTTCGCTGTGTTAAATGAGTTTAACATAGCGAGACAGCTTTTAAAAAAGCAACGGAGATTCTCTGTTGCTTTTTTTAAAGCTGTCTCGCTATGTTAAACCCATTTAACATAGCGAAAACTGTTTGTAAAAAGCAACAGAGATCTTGCTTTCTCTGTTGCTTTTGCCCACAGTTCTGATGTACTGCATAGGCATACGCATGCGCAGTACATCAGAACTGCCGCAGAATACCAGACAGCTTCGGAAGGGCAGCAAGGAGACATTATACAATGCCATTATTTAAGAAAAGTAATTATTTTTTTTCTTAAATAATGTCATTGCATAATAGCAATAACCCACTGCTGCGTGTGGGTAATGCTGGATTAACCCACGGTTGGCTTTGTTTGGCCACTTGGGCTTCGCCCTCATGACCAAACCACACCAACCATGGGTAAATCCAGCATTACCCACACCCAGGCATGGGTTATTGCTATATTAATCCATTTACCTTATTACAAATCAAACCCCATGCCTTCCATATATATGCATGTGAGCATAGCTATCTGTTTTATCTTTCTAGCTGTCTATCATCTATCTTTACTTGTACCATCCTTTTGCAAATACATCCTTGTCAGGTAAAGAATCTGTTTCCTTTTCTCAAGCCTGTGAATGTGAAGAACTCTCTGCAAGCCCTTGCAAGCTAGATGACATACTTTCCCAACTGTGGGTATACATTTAAGTTCTAGTTTGTCCTGTTCACAGACACCCTTGGAGTAAACAATTGTGCACCTTTTGTGTATTCATTTGTCTATGGTTTCTTTCCACATCTGTTATCTGGACTAAAGTGCCATCCAGTAGTTTTATCTCACTATTCTGCAGGACCCAGCTTGTAAGATCAGACATTGTCCTTCATGTAATCTGGTGTGTGCTGTAGCTTTGGTCACTTTTCAGGCTATTGGAATGATATTGAGACAGTGTAGTGCCTTGTTGTTCAGTCTGGTACAGGTGTGGATAGCACCAGAGGTGCAGTGGGTTTACCTTCCTGGCTATCCCTACTGATGTTGATGCCATTACATACCCATTCAGAATAAGGAGAATGGTAATGAACCCTGCAATGTCATCCAAAATATACCATACTTCACATTGTTAGATGAAGAAAATGCATGTATTGTACCTCTATCAGTACAGACACACACACATACATTCACACACACACACACACACACACACACACACACACACACACACACACACACACACACACACACACACACACATATATACACAAAACCCATTTTGGGTGCAGTCAGACCACTTTTCTGAAGTGGCTGCACAAGCTGGGGCCAAGTTTGATGCCAAAGCGTTCTGGAAGTAGAGTAAGCAAGCTACACATATGTTTCCCCATGTGCTGAAGCACCACAGATACAGACACCCTGTGTTGTATGACAATGGATAAAGCTGTTGCCAGAGTGACAACTGGTGATGCAGTTATATGACATGTAAAGTTGCTGTGGGATGGTCTTGACAGAGAGATAATGCGATAATGAACATTTAGATGCAAGAAACACTATATTGGAGGATAACCATGATGGAATGAGAAGAATGCATTCATGAATGCATGCCCTGCGCATGAGCCAGTTGCAAATTAAATGGTCAGTAACCCACATCCATAGGTTCTTCCTAAGCTTATGGCCAAAGGAGACCATTAAGAAGCTCAGCCACAACATTGGATACTGGAGAAAGGCTAGTGTTATCACCCAAATAAATAGAGAAATAAGAGGGGGTCCCTGGGAGACCAAATTGGACTTCAGGGAAACCTTCTGGCAGATAACCTTGGAGGCCAATAGAACCCCAGGGCTAAATGATTTTATTTCTATTTTACCTCTTTTGAAGCTTAGATCAGTTAAATTATAATTGTGGTCTTTTATTACAATTCTGATGTAAGTGGTATATATTTATATTTTTATTTTTATACTATTTGGTATATCAATTGTCATGCTATATATTATAGTTTCATAGTTTGGTACTAGGCTATCTGCCCTGGGGCATTTATAAGCCTAGCCATAGTGATGTGGCTTTCGCCACCCCATGTAATGGTACAAAAGTGTACAGTATAGATTTAGAATACTGTGCCTCTGTCTAGTAGTGACACAGAGAAGACCCCCTTACATAATAGAATTAGTTTACTGTGCCTCTGTCTAGTAGTGACACAGAGATGACCCCTGGGGTAAACCTACGATCTCCCATCCACTTGTCAAGATTTCTCTTGAAGAGAGTCAGTGAGGGGCTCTGCCTAACATGAACTGGGATTCTGTTCCAGAGTATGGGAAGCCTCTGAGTTATGAATCTGTCCCTCCAGCATGTCCTATTCATATTTGTGCTGAGGTTTAAATCTTTAGCTCTCGTGGTTCTGATGGATTTGGATTTTTTGAGGTGGAGCATGTCCATCAATTCCTGATCGGACATGGCCTTGTACATCAGGCACAGATCACCTCTGAGCAGGTGGTATGCTACTGAATAGAGCTGGAGTTTCTTTAGTCTGGCAGCATATGACATATGTTAGAGACCCTTGATCCTCTTGGTGAGGTACTTTTGGGGTAAATAAATACACAGAATTTATTTACAATTTTTATAACAAATGATATTTTACAGTATATATTTGATACAATTGTACATATTCTACTTACAATTCAATAGTTGTTGTGGTTATTTATATATTTTGTACACAACACTCAATTCATTTTTAAGAATTTTAATAGTTATCAGTTGTATGTTTTTAAGGGGTTAATTAACCTTGTTAATTAATTAAGGGGGAATGTATATAATGTGAGAATGTAGATGAGTTTAACATTATGTCTGAAGAAGTCTGAGGGATACTTGGATGAAAACGCCTTGTTCAAATTCAGCGTTTATGTACTTTGATTAAAGTTTTGGTTCTACGTGCAGCTCTTCTACTGTCCGGTTTTTGGTTATTTAGTGTTATCACCCATTAAGTAGACTTTTTTCACATACCAAGGGTGAAAATTTGTGATCACCCATTCAGTTAACCAGATAGTTTTTTTTAAGGAGGGTTAGGAAATACTCTGCTTGATAGGTAAGGGCAGTTTATTCTAGGAATGGAGAATACATTAGTTTAGATATCAGTTATGCCTTTTCGGGGTATTGATGTGAGTGCAGGTTTAGATCCCTAGAATGGGTGTTTGCTTTACCACTTGTTCTATTTAGGTGAAGGATTTTAAAGGGCGCTGGGTCATATGTAGCACAGAAACCTAGGGTGAGAGTATCCTTCAGTAGTCTGTACGACACTGAGTAGAGAGACAGAGCAGGTTTTAGTCTGTCAGAGTAGCTAAAAGTACTGTGACCAGCAGTCTTTTTGGTGAGAACACTTTGAGGTCTCTTTAGCTGGTTTAGGTGCTCGTACATGTTGAACAGTATATATTATTCCATGATGGGCCTAATAAAGGATGAATAAAGTTGGGCTATAAGTTCTTTGGGTCTTGTGGAGACACATTGAAGGATTAGATGGATTTTCTAAGCACTACAGTAATGAGTGTCTCATGGATGAGCAAACTGCCATTTGAGGGAATCAAAAAGATCAAATCATTAGAAAGGTTAAATAAAAAAATCTATATATTTTTTGTAGGGGGGCTTGCCTGCCTGCACTCCCTACTAATTTTAAATACCAACCCTGAGACTGTACTACCTCAAGGTAAAGGCAAATTCTAAGTCCTTGCTATTTTGTGAAACCAGCTAAAAGGCTGAAAAACAGCCTGTAACAGCATTTGCTCATGGGAATGTTAATTCTAACTGGCTATATGTGTGTGTTTGTGTGTGTGTGTGTGTGTGTGTGTGTGTGTGTGTGTGTGTGTGTGTGTGTGTGTGTGTGTGTGTAAAGTATAATTGATGCTTCTGTGGTGTTTGTTATGGTCAGTATGTTCACTGTCATAGCCTTTGTGTGCAGTGGAATAATTTGACCATTGTCCTCGGCATAATTTATCCCGAGTGATGGCATTTCATGCAGTACCAATTCAGTTACCTTCTTTAGTGGGTGTTAAGTAAAGCAGGTACTACTATACTGGTGCAGTTTTACTATTCTTTATGCCTTGGTTTGAAGTCACACACAAGACTCAGCCATTTGGATTATTGAATTCTGCCAGGTTAATGCACATCTCCATCTGCACTGTTGTAAGATCTTCTTTCTTGCCATGTCCTTTTTTAATGTATAGTGCAATGTCTTTGATTTGTAGTCTATCAATACCATGATTTCTTGCTCACTATATTAAACACTGCACCTGTGTGATGTTGCAACTAGGACTGCTTGGCTTGGTTTGCACTAGCATATAAATACTTCAGATGCTGAGACTGTAGTATTTTTTAGTGCCACACTTATGCATTGCACACTATATTCCTTTATCTCGTATATTTATTATTGACTTGATCCCCTAACACATTAAAACACAATTCACCAACATGGAATCTGATGACCTTTCTTAAATAACATATTTTAATCATAGAGTTAATTGATTATCCTTAAAGTTTATTAATCTCACTATGAACATAACTTCGATATAACAGTTTAACAGCCTCAGCATTTCCCACTCACCTACATATTTTCACAAAATAAGCAGCTTTACCCCAACTGCTCGCTTACTCTGACTTTACCAGAAGCAGTGTGTCACCACTCACTTCCATACTCAAACCAACACCTTGTATAATCCTACACATAACACCATTGGGGACATGCTAACCCCTTTTCTTTGCCAACCAAAACTTGTATAAACCTAAAAACCTACCAGCTGACACAAAATAGAGTGGGGGGAGCAGCAATCTCACTTCTAAATCTGATCTCCCCACCCTGCAGGTCTTGCCTAAAACTTCACTAACCCCCTCTTCCCCTTACTTCACTTCCTCCCTAACTTCCTTCTCCTTAACTTAACCCTTCCCTGCCTGATTCTCACAATCCTTACTCCCCAAATTAGTTTGGTCCAAACTACATTTAATATTATTATTATTATTATTATTATTATTATTATTATTATTATTATTCTGTTACTCAGGAATTGTGCAAAGGAATCAGTATACATATATTGAGATGGTACTGCTACTACTTAATGATGGAGCCTTGAGTACACCTGCAATCTAAGTTCAGCCTTTGTGACTAGATACCAGACACTTTGTCTGGATGATGGAACTGGACAATCAAAAGGTCATGTCTAACCTGAAGTAGAGGCTTGAGGAATGGCAGCTAAAGGTGGAGTACTGTAACATGCTTAAGTCAAACAACATCGTCTTGTTAGATGTTCCATGTGGATATGTGCATGCTGTTCTAACAGGCTGCCTGAATGCCACTAGAATCCTCAAGCGGTAAATCTAACTTTCCCCTACTGTTCATGACAACCTAGTTCAGAGTCATTCTTATCACTTGCCACAAACCATCAATTAGTAGAGATTAGTGACTGATTAAGACGTTGTCCTGTTCGATTCTCAGCTAGAGTGTCTTCTGTGTGGAGACATGCGTGAATGGGCGTACCTTCATTGAAGGTTGTGCGTTAGGGTCGGCAACTCGGCATGTAAAAATCTAGTGCCAATCATTAGCGGACCGGAGTTCCACTGGGGTGACCCCTAACTGGGAAAAGCCAAAAGACACAGCAAGTGACTGATGTATATAATAAAGTAACAAAGGGAGAGAAGGATGAATTAGGGATGCACAAAATAAAAAAGGTTAAACATGTAGAAAAAAATGGAGACATAAAAAATATAATTTTATGTAGCAGTCAGTTCCATTCCCCTGAAACTGCCTTTCTGCCTCTTCACTGAGACTAGGAAACAAATGCAAAAGATACCATACAACAAATAAAACATGCATGGACATCAATTTTAATGTCTAATTTTTTTATTTTTTATGGAAATTATACAGGCAACCTGTTTATTATGTGATCTGCCATTGAACAAGATATTTATGTACTATTTAGCTTACATTACTTCTTTTAGAAATTTCCCGCTTATGTACGTTTTTGATTAATATTAATGTTAAGTTTTGCCACATTTATTTCTGTCTTGACAGCATGTAAAATGTTTTCTCTTCATTTTTTTTCAGGAAATCAGTCTTCACTAAAAATTATTTACATGCAAATTGTGGGACTCTGCAAGCTGTTAAGTGGGTCACTTGTCTCAAATTATTTAACCAAATGTGATTTTCATGAAGAGTTAACAAACTGAAAATTATGTTTTTAATAAGAGTTATAACCTGGATGTAATGGAAAGTATGAATAAAGAAGAACGTGATCACAAATTAGAGGGATTTTCACCAATTTTGATAATAATATGCCTGAAATTAGGAGTGTTCAAAGTTTCAGGAATAGCACAGAACAATACCTGTACGACATCTTACAATGAGGGCACAACTGAGTGCTGTCAGTGAAAGCACTAGTCACAGCTTTCTTGTAAAGATTTATTTTAAAAAATGACCAATGGTTGAATGCCTTCCTTAGCTGTACATTCTGTAAATACTGTTGTAACTTGAATTTACATATAATTCTAAATAGCATACATATGTATTGTGTTTACTTTGCTATTTCACTATGTACAACTCTGTGTATTCTTTAGTCTGTGTATAATTTTCTGTTTGTTTGCATAATAGTATCTGTGGTATGGCTAAAAAGGATCCATCAACTAGTATATGAGATGATTCAAAGATTATTACATTAGTTTATCTGTATCTATTTTTGAGAACAAAAGAAGTGGACATTTTAGTACCCTATTAAGAGGGTAATTTGAAAAGTAGTACATCTACAAGCAGATTCATGGCAGCATATTGGTGTGAGTTTTGCAAGCATTGTAAGCTTGTTACTAGTCATATCATTTTTTTAATCTGTTTGGAGTCACAAATATGCAACTCGTTCAAGGCCTTTTGTATAGCTAAATGTTCCAGGTGTGAAGATTTCTGTGTTGGCTAAGCTCTAACAAAATCTTGTATCAGACATGAAAATATATACATGCTATTAGGATGAAACTGATTGTAAATACCTTACACAGGCATGCCCTTCTTTGTACTAATTTTAAAAATGTTATGTTCCCTGTGATACATTCTGATAATAGAGGGGGAGACTTTGACTTAATTTTGGAGACCAGCCATTCACCAGTTATTAATAATCACATTGCTAGTAAAGGTATTTTCAGTTTAACCTCCATCAGATAAAAGTTGTTTACAGTTTAAGTACTTGAGTGACCACATCTGCAGTCAGCCTGCTCATCCTGCGGGAATGGAAGGAGGAAGCCTAGACTGCTGCAACAAAGCAGTATTACAAGCCTGGTGAGCTAGGTACTATGTAAGTCATGTGCCACTTAATCAGAAGGATGCACATGGGCAGGCAGATTACATAGTCCCAGTAAATGAGAAGGGGAGCTGGTGGCAGGTGATGGTCAACTTCTTCTTCTTTTGGCTTTTAGGGGTCGCCACAACGGATCACCTGTCAGCTCATGATTGGCAGTGGAATTTTACGGTGTCGAATTGCCAGCCTGGTGCCCAACCTTCCACAGAGGGCACACACATGCATACACTCATGCCTAGGACCAATTTAAAGTGCCCAATTGACCTACAGCATGTCTTTGGGATGTGGGAGGAAACAGCAGTTTATGGTCAACTGCGGGGAGGAAAAATGGTTATCATTAACTTTCACTCCAATTTTATTTGGTTTATATCTTTGCACTTATATTTATTCACTCTATTCTGAATTTTAAGTTAATATTTATATTGTGGTTTTTTTATCGGTCCCTCATTCTAAGCTTAGAACTGTTTTTATTATTTTGTGTAACCTTTTTGTGATGTTCTTTGGAAGAGCTGTATTACTAAAGTTTTGTAATGCATGTCTCTCATTTTAGTCATATTACTTTATCTTTCCATGAATGTTTTGGAACGGTTTGTCTAAAACAATGACAAACATGCCAATTCATTTTTTGTGTTACAACCTAAAGCTGATTAGCAAAATGTGCTGTTATAAAAAGACAATTATTTTGTAGTCCACCTCAGCCTTTCAGTGCATTGCAAAACTATCTGAAGACGATATTGAATTGCAGAATTAGGAATTATCAACATATATGGCATGCTGTTTGATTGACAATATACACTGTGAATCAGAAACATAGTGGTTGGTCTGTAGCAACCACCTAATTCAGTTCTGGAAGATATAGGAACATTATTAAATACTGATGATATATTTTTTCAATCTAATCAAGTGTTTGATCTCACTGACCGTGTTCTTGCTTGCTTCTACAGTTGTATAAAATAGAGTTGCCATGCATCACACCAAGTTAAAAGAAAATATAGTGATGGGGCAGTTCATCAGAGTTAGCAGGCTCACTGATGACTCTAGGAATTTTTTCACATGAATGTGGTTTATTAAAGCAGGGAGAGGGTATCCTTGGTTGTTGTTTGACAAAATATACAATGACATAGATAAGAAAATGGAGATTGATTATAAAACTGTTAGTGTTTGTGGAGTTTATGTTTACAAGAAAGAAAGTAAAAAGATGAATAAAGAATATACAATGGTATGTCTTGTAAGTAATTCTGTAGATGAAAAAAGTATCAGAAAGTTTATTACAGATCATTGGAGATTTCTTATTAATTTCTTTAATACTAAGAGGGTTATTGGGGAGGTTCCTAGGTTTATTATTAGGAAAGGTAAAAATTTGAAAGAATGTTTTTAAGCATCCCAGCCGTAGAAGAGTGGGGGTTTGGTGGGTATGTATAAATGTTAGCCATTTAGTTATTGTAAGCTGATTAGAGAAGGCACTGAACTATTTGTTGAAAGTAGGGATTTTATGGTTAGATTTTAAAATAAATATACATGCACTTCTAAATTCACAGTTTATATTAATATGTGCATACTGTGTACTGCATTTTATGTGGGAACAACTATCAGACAATTTAATGCTAGGGTCTATGAGCATTTCAACCCAGTTGAGAATAATGTTAATAATATTAATAGTAGTAAAAATAATTTTTTATTTAGTGTTATAGATTAGGTTAGTGATTAGGAATGTAATTTTTTTTTTTTAAATATTTTTATTCATTTCCAAAAACAAGAAAACATGAATGCAGGTTATTTATGACAATGAAGTATTTACAAATTATTTAAAAAGGTAGGCTAAAACCTCTAAACAGATATCAAACATTAAAACCAAAATAAAGTATTTACAAGGGTGTCTATTGTTGACATATAATTGACTTTCTATACAATTGCTTCCCGATTATAATCTGCTGCAGTCATTATTCTCCAGTATTTCAGTTACTTTTTGCCATGCTACGTATAATGATGTAGTTCTTTCAGTTCTTCCTTTACTAGTGTTCATTTCCAATTGCGATACTGCTGACACCATATTCATGAATTGCTTAAAAGTTGGAGAAGCTTTGGATTTCCAGTTTGATGTAATGTTCTTCCTTGCAATAGCTAGGAGAGTCCATAAGATTACATATTTTGTTCTTGGCACACAGTTGGGTACAGGTGCATTAAACAAAATAATAGATTTGGAAATCTGGAATTTATCATTGAATACCATTTGCAGACAATAATTTATTTTATCCCAATATGGTTTAATCAAATGGCATTCGTAGAACATATGTTGCCAGTCTGCTTTTATTGATAAATCACATCTCCAGCAGCCAATATTTTTCTTAAACATAAGTTCCATTTTATGAGGGGTTACATAAGATCTGTGTATGAATTGCCATGAAAAAGTCTCCAATGTAATGAAAGTGATGTCTGCTTTGGAGAGAGAAGAATTAGTTTTTTATCTCTATCATTTGGCACATGTCCATTAACTGATCTATAATAATTCCATATTTTGTCATTATTATGCATATTTATTTTTTTGTTTGTTTTATAAATAGATGATAAGTATCCCTTTCCAGTAATGGGTTGATTTGTTAGTAATATTATATGTTCTATAAGGTTAGGAACATTTTGTCTTATTGATGGTTGCATTGTTTCTTGTTTGCTTAATATATACTGTCTTAATTCTTGTACATGTAACCACAAACTATCTTCCATATTTAATTTCTGTTTAATCTGGTCTATTGTCAGAGGTTTTCCAGAGTTTAGCAATTGATACCAATATATTAATCCCTTTTCTTTAAGCATGTTGACTACGTCCATATTAAATGTTATTATATTACCTTGTGTGTACGCTACTGGATATAAAAGAAATGACCATGCTTTAATATCAGGATTGCTATTAATAAGATTTTGGAAAATTTTTAATGTATAAGTAATGTATTTGGAACTTATATTTTTATTCTTATGTATCATCATATATTCCTTCATCAGCCATAGAAAATTGTTTGGTATGAAATCTGTATACTTATTTGCTACTACAAATCCTGATTTTAACCAGATTCTCTCATGAACTAGCTTCCATTTTGATGTATATTTTGTATTTAGCCATAATGATATTGTTTTAATAATGGATGAATGCAAATATATTTCTATGTCTGGTAAACCTATGCCACCTATATCCCAATCATCTAGATGATACTTCATAGCTATCCTTGTTTTTGGATACCATAGGAATCTTACCATTAAATCATTTAATTGTTTTAGGTGCGATTTAGCTGGTGGCAAAGAACAAGCTTGTATGACATAAAGAATTTTTGGAAATATGATCATTTTAATTATATAAAGCCTTTCTTCCATTGAAAAGAAGAATTTATTCCATCTTTGTATTAGATTTTTAATATTATTTAAGGTCTCTTTATAATTTGCTTCAATTGTAGTATCTAGGTTGTTAGTTATTATAATTCCCAAGTATTTAATTATATTATCGGTAGAGATATATTTATGGTATTTTTTATTTAGATGTTTTTTATTAGTATTTATAAGCAATACATTTGTTTTGTTCTCATTAAATTTAAGACTTGAAAAGTTTTGAAAGTTTTGAATTGAGTCCCATAATGCTTTTAAACTGCTAATATTATTTTTAAGGTAATTAAAATATCATCAGCAAAAAGTTGAATTTTAAGCTCTAGGCTGTTGTCTAGTTGTATTCCTTCAGTATTTTTATCCATACGTATATTATTTGCTAAGGGTTAAATGACTAGCGCAAACAATAACGGAGAAAGAGGGCAGCCTTGTTTTGTGCCCTTAGTTATTTTAATAGATTTAGACAGACAAGATCCCAGTTTTATATAAGCCAATGATTTTTCATATAATGATTTTATTAACAAAGTGAAGTTGTTTGAGAAGCCATATTCTTCTAAAACTTACCACAGATAATCCCAGTTCACTGAATCAAATGTGCTATTTATGTCTAAGCTAATAACATTCATTTTGTTTTTTGTGGCATTTATATAATCAATTAAGGAAAGAATTCTTTTAATGTTGTCATAAGTGTTCCTATCTTTTATAAAACCTGTTTGATCCTCCTCTATCAAAAGTGGTAGTAATTGTTTTATTCGAGCAGCATGTATTGCCATAAAAATTTTATAATCTATATTAAGAAGTGAAATGGGTCTGTATGATGAACATTCACTGGGATCTTTATTTTGTTTCAGAATTGGTGATATTAATGTGTACTTCCAAGAAGGAGGAATGTCTTTACCATTTTTAACTGATGTAAAGACATTCAATAACAACAGCAAAGCCTCATTTGATAGTAATTTAAACATTTCTGGGGTGATATTATCTATACCTGGAGCTTTGTTTAATTTTAGCTTATTTACTTCAGCTTTAAGTTCTGTCATTGTTATTTGTTTATCTATTAGTTGTACCTGCTCCTCTAATAACCTAACTTTAACATTGTTTTTGAGAAAAGCTTTCAATGCTGAATGTGTTTCTGTTTTCTCATTTTGATTATTAAGTTTATGAAAAATAGCCTAAAAGCTTCTAGTATTCCTTCTAAATCAGATACTTTCTTTTTGGTTTCTATATTATGTATTTCCTTGATTTGATTTGTTTTAATAATCTTTTTAGTCCTATTTGCTATTCTTCGTTGGTTTTTAGGGTTCATTGAATAGTAACATAGTTTAATTTTTCTAAGTTGATCATTGTTTTGTGGTGTAGCGTCTCTGAGTATTTTTTATTAGTATCTTCTAGTTCTTTTATTAAGTTGGTGTTTCCATTTTGAATATCAAGCTTTAAATTATCTACTTTTGACTGTAATTCCATTAATTCCTTATTCCACTGTTTTTGTTTATTTTTATACCATCCCACCGCTCTTCCATATAGGTATGCTTTCAATGCATCCCATATATATATTTCAGATACATATTTTGTAAGATTAATATCTAGAAATGCTTGTGTCTCTTTAATATAAAATTCCTTAAAATCTTTGAGATTTGTTATGTAAGATGGTATTCTTGTTACTGATATCCTTCTCTTGAAACATAAGTCTATCTCAAACGTTATGGTGTTATGGTCCGAAAATGGACATGAAATTGTCTTGACTTTATTTAATTTAGAGGTTAAATCCTTTGTTATGTACACTCTATCTATTCTAGAGTATGTATTATGTCTATGG